>NW_022989861.1:960000-965648 GCF_902827175.1 Gymnodraco acuticeps
CTCCTTCACCGAAATCGTCCACGCCCTGGAGAGCAGCCCTCTGACAGCAAGGTCTGAGAGGACTCTCACCAACCCTGACCTCCTTTCTTTAAAAAAAATAAAGACAGGAATGCTGGAATATTAGTCTCACACATTTCAGGGAAGTGGGTTGAGGAGAAGAAACTTTTTTATTATGCATTTCAAACAGCGGGGCGTGTGGATCAGACTCCTTTATTCTACAGCAGTGGAAACACACTCACGTCTGTGTGAGCGGGTTCTTGTGAGCAGTGACGGGAGTTTGCCTTAACGCGGCAAGGACGGACCCCCCCCCCCCCCCCCAGTCCAAGCTATGGCTCCACTGCGACCCCGCCTGCCGCTCTGTCCCAGAGTTTCACAGAGCCTCACAACCTCAGTGCCTCTACCCCCCCCCCCCTCCCCCTCCACACACACCCAGACTGCTTTGTAGTACGTTTACAGCGCTCTAACTGGCTCCATCAACAGGAATCATTGTTGGACGTTTATGAAACCCCCCCCTGAAAGTTAGGTTCACTGCTCTGTCCAGGATGAAAGAATATTGAAGGAAAAGTGGGACTTCAGTGAAGCGTTTCTACTTGAACCTAAAATCCAGCTTCTATCCCCCCCAAAATGTGTGTGTGTGTGTGTGCCACTGAACTGTTCCCATGCTACAGTGTACGTTCAAAGAAGAAGAAGTGGAACAAGGTTTGCATGAAGGTCCGTCGGCTGTTACGCTTATAATTTTGCGACGTGAGGAGACTTGTGGAAAAAGAAATCTGTGTTATGGTAACACTTCAGGAACATGAACAAGAAAAGATCAAGTTTATAGCCAAGGAATATATTGAATAGATGAGATTGTGCCAGTGTGGGAGTTTTATGAGTGTGTTCTGTTTGTATTAACTTTGAGGTGCTTATTGGTCACGGCCTATGGGTAAGAACACCCGTTTTAATCACATGATCATGTTGCAGGCATGCAGCCTATCACTGTGTTTAACCTGCGACATCATTTCTTCAGAGGTCCAATCACAGTTTTCCTTTTCCGGGTCCAATTGTTTTGTGCAATGCTGCCGAGTGGACCATCACACCAGGCAATGTGTACATAATGTAGAAGCCATGCACTAACTTCACTTAAAAGAATATCCCTGTTTATCTCTATCATGTTGTGTAGTAGGACATGCAGGTGCCTGTTTATTTATAATGAAGGTCCTGTCTTTTTTTGTAACTATGTTTATAACAGAAAGGTACTTCTCTGATGTGTTCATTCAGTCCATCTCAGTTCAGCCTGGAAAGCTGAATATGTTAAAACAAAGGTCAAAAGAGTGACCCTGGCTCACCAGATCTCATTTAAGTGCCTGGTAAATGAAGGATTATCTTTACTGTTTCCCTTTTTACATTATCTAATCAAATGGCCTTTGTTTATGAACTTGTTTTTTTATACGTTGTTTTAGTGTAATGTTTTGTTTTATGAATGCTAGGGATCCACACCTAGACCTCCTTTTTTATCTGCTTCAGCAAATGTTCACAATAATCACAGATATATACTAAAGTATAATGCGGCTGTCAATAAAGGTTCACAGTGTTTTTACCCAATGTGTTGTTATTAATACTAGAGCGAAACAAATCAGCTAGTGGATCAAAATATAATTGCCAACAATTTTGATAATGATCAATAATTAGTGTAATCTTTTATGCAAAGTCAAAAAAGGCTTTCACTCGCATCTCAAAGATGGAGTTTTTTGCCATTTCTTTGTTTTTATATCAAATTAAAGAGAATATTGTTATGTTTTGGAATGACTGAAACAAGACATCTAGAGAAATAACCGTGTACATGGAGTAACTGCTAGATATGCTCACTATTTTCTGACGTTTTCTAAACAAACTTAATCCAGAAAATATTCGACAGACACATTTCAATTTGAAATAATCATTAGTTAATTGCAGTCTTAATACTGAAAATAGCAATGCATCTTCGGCAACTACATCTGTGATCTTTTTTTTCTTTTGTATGACCATTTACTTTTGAATAATTCAAACTTTATCTAGATGATAAAAAAAACACATTTAAATGCATTCTAGTCCATATTTCTGTGGTAATGCAATTGCATGCAGGGACCATTTTAAATCACTTTCATTTGAATGCATACAGAAACACTTTAAAGTAGGTATTCAGCTGCTGAAGCACATTCACTCGTCTAACAATAACTGATAAGGATTATGGGAAGCGTTAGTGTTAACCATAATGTTTGCTTCTTTCATTCAAAAACATTGCCACTTGTAAACCTGTTAAGTCTTTAAGACAGATCCGGCTTGCAGCTGTATTTCTACACAAACGAATGTGTAAAAAATAATGAAGGTGATGAAATGTTCACTCAAGTGGTATTCCACAAACAAGTCTCTGCAAGGTGATATTTAGTGTGTGTAAATAAGCCTCTAGGTACAAAGTCTCTTAGAAGTTATGGTACGGTTTTAACAAAGTGGTCGGAATACTTAACGGTAAATGCCATACATTGGGATGTATTATGTCAAATCAAGCATATGTTGCTGTAAAAGCACTATTTTCAATGTTACTGCTGAGTCCAACAGTTCTTTCTTTCACCACTAGAGGGAGGTCTACATCTTCAGTAGGTATTTTAAAATCAGATCCTGACCTAAAAGCTTGCCAAATATTTGTTCCCTTATAATTATGTTTATAGTTGAATATGCTCACATGGCCTTTTATAGATGCAAAAGAGGATAACTTGTTGTCTTAAATTACTGACAATGTTTTTACTTGCCTTGATGGATATGGCATTATTGAATTTAAATTATATTTGGTGCCCAGAGGCAAGATTTGTTGTATATCCTCAAAGATAAATCATAATGCATTTATAGTTATTAGTGGTTTGATGTTTTTTTGTCATCCAGTTTCTGTTTCCTTACTTATCTGACAAACTGAGGATACATCTTAATGAGATTCATAAAACTTAAACTCCTAGTAATAAAGTGATGTTGTGATAACAGGATTTGCACCTCAACAAGCTTTCATAGCTCTCTTATTTATATCCCACACTATGGAATAAAAATCCCCTAGCATCTTGCCAATGTTGGTTAAGAAAACCATTTTCAAATATAATAACTTTTAATTGTTTGAACCTGCCTTGAGCACCACATAAGTGGGGCTTACTGCATTATTTCAGATTTGGTAGAGTTTACAGTGATGGGAGTTAAACCCAGAAGTGTCACAAGTGGAAAAGCATGTGTAAATAATAAAATGGCTGAATTAAATGTGGCTGCTTCAGGGTTCTGGTGTTGTGTATGTGCTAACTAACTGTTATGGTGTGCTGGTACAATGTAATAGAGCAGGGCCTTATTAGTTACACCTGTGCTTGTCCTGCTACAGGTTGTATGACTAATCGAAGAAGGAAAAGCACAGGTTTTAACACTAACAATGGCTCTGTTCTATTCAAGTGTTCTGAGAGTGACAGTGATTGTGCATACACAATACCAGGACCCTGATGTCAAAGCAGCTAAATGTAATACAGACAGAATATATAATTTTTACACCTGTGCTTTTCCTGCTGTGACATACCAAAATGTCATAGGTGTCATAGGCATGTTGTGAAAACTATGCAAGTTACAATAGGTATGTGGAACTACAACTTGTTGAATGCAACTTGCATGCTTTATGTTCTTGTTATAAAGTAATTACAGGTTGTCATAGACCTTATTTAGCTGGCCAGCAAAGGGCATTTACAATTCTTGAGAAAATTATTGTGATGCATGCAGGCCCAGTCTTCAAAGTTATCTGTGTTTAATAGATAGTGTATAGGTTGTACCATATTTTCATAAAAAAGATAATGTAAAATTGCACAAACAAGGATAAAATATTAACCTAAACATGTTATCGCTAAAATAATTTGAGATCTTAAATACATTTTATAAAAACTCCACCAACAGCTTTAGCAATAGACCACTTACTTTACTTTGATAAACTCATAAAACAATCCCTTTGACAGGATAATTTCAAGTCTTTAGGCCAAATAAGATAAATAAAATTATATTTTGGCGTAAAACCCATGGGAAAACATGTTGTTTAGTATAAATGTACAATCTGCAGGGAATACAAAGTTAAATGTTTTGTTATTTTGGTGCCTCTGCCTGTCCACGGTGACGTTGTCGGTCGCGCAACCATTTTGGTATGTATTCCAATGAGCGCGCCTTATTGACCAATGGCAGCGCGCCTCAGATAAGCCTCAGCCAATCAATAGGCGACGCTGTGACTCACCAAATAAGGAGAGACAAGACCAAATAAGGAAACATTGTATCTCTTTAAAGGAGGAAAGTAGTTCCCGGATTGTAATATTACTCCGCCGTCGTAAACGTTGTTAAAAAAATACGCGTTTTTATGCGTCGCCGAACCACAAATAAATAGATATAGCGGTGTAGATGGTGTAAAGATAAGCATTTGAACGCATTCAGGCCGACACTAGCGCCATTTTTAGTTCACAGTGTGGACTACGTGACATGGCGGATCGACATCAATGGCGCACTTCGCGGTTTCCTTTTTGAGAAAGTGCTCGGAGTTTTGGAAATAGAGGAGGAGGGTGAACCAAACTGAGCCGGGGTTGAAGGGTCTTGGGGGCAGCATCACTTTTCAAAGTTTGTCTCGGTTATTTCCTGGAGTCTCCAAACCCACAAACTGGTGTGGTTTGTTTACATTTTGTGGCCCAGGCGTGTATGCGTTTTATCGGCCATTTACGAGACAACTAGCCCCAGCTCTGTTGGCTGGTGTTTTAGAGACTCGGTTCAGTGAATATAATGTTACCGAGCCGGGTTGGATCGGCACCATCTGGAAACGGCTCAGCTACAGGCAGGGGAAACACGGGACACGGTTCGGGGTTGTCGGAAGCGGGATTCGTCCCGTTTTGGTTAGAGCAGGGCAAGCTTTAGCAGGGGTCGAGAGTATCGGGAGACAGGGGGAGAGAGACGCCGTCGGGATGCTAGGGGCTAATGGGCCAGGGGGTTCGAGAAGTGTGAGACCCGGGAACGGGACCGGGGTGACCACCCTGCAGCCCGTCGTGCAGGGCAACATGGTGGGGCTAAACCAGGGAGGTATGCCTCACGGAGCCAGGTTCGATGAGAGAGATGGCGCTCCTCTGTGCAGCGGCTCGGATAATGACTCGGACTCCGGAGACGATGATGACCCAGTGGGTTCACTCGGGGACAGCAGGAGAGGGGTGAAGCGGGAGAGAGGAGAGATGGAGGCTGCAGTGTCGGGGCAGGACGTGGGCATGCCTCCCGGGGGTTACGGAATGGTGCCCGGCGGGGTCGCAGGGGCGAAGCCGGGGAAGAAAACACGTGGGCGAGTGAAGATAAAGATGGAATTTATTGACAATAAGTTAAGACGTTACACCACCTTCAGCAAGAGGAAGACCGGTATAATGAAAAAGGTGAGTCAGGTGGTTGCTTTGGGCTCTCATCCAACTACACAACATTTTATTATGAATGACACTTGAGTGTTGTTTCACCTGGATACATTGCATTCGTGAAATCAGTCATAAGGGTGAGGTTACACCTTATTATTAAAACATCCGTGGGACAGTAGGCCCTTTGCACCTGTAGTGGGCCTACATTACATGTAAGCTAGATATTATACCAAGTTATGTATTCTAAAA
>NW_022989861.1:965771-1049970 GCF_902827175.1 Gymnodraco acuticeps
GTTATGTATTCTAAAAGACAAAAGCAATTGTGAAACAAAGTGACTCACTGGATGTGAGGTAGTAGGAACATTCATGACAGCCTTTAAATAGACTTGGGCAAATGACAATTCTATTTATGCCATGGACACACACTCGCACACACAGATTCCCAGATTAACTATCACTTGCACACACACTCACAGGCCTATAGCTGTTGGAAGTGCTTCCCATCAGTAGCCTCAGTGCACACAGGCTGTTCCTCTGTCAGTGTGAAGCAGGGCTCTGCTTACAGGCTGCAGCCATGTGGTGGAGGACAGCAGCGGGCCTGTAGGTGCCAACAGCTGACTAAACCCCAGGGAAGCAGGATCAGAGGACGGTGAAAGAGCACTGGGACAGAAGAGAGGAGCCAGGGACTGTCTGTGCATGCATCATGGCCCTGTGCATTTTGACACAAGCATCATCCGGTGAAGACTTATCTTGGTTTCAGTTGTGTTAGTTGTTTTTGCACACAAGCTGTTGTCAGAACTCCATGTTAGTCATTATTGCTTCCAATACAGTCTACATGTACCAAAGCAAAATTGTATTGCAAATCCACTCCTCAGACACAAATGCTGCCATGATAAATATTGCAATGTGGCATCAGAGTAGATGATCTGGAGACGAGGTCAGCTGTTGACCTGGAGCACAGCAGTTGTTTGGCTGTACTAGCCACTTTTAATTATGACCTTAAACAAACACAATGCAAGACTGTTCATTTGTTACTTTGAGGCGCATGTACTGTGCTGTATTCCTCCTCTTTTCTATGTTTCCCAGACTGTTGTCGTGGAAACTGAGGTGTCTTTATGTAGGCTTTTGGAAACATGAACACTATTTGACACGCTGTGTGGATAGAGATTTCTGGAAATGTTGCCCACACTGTGTCAACCATCACAGTCAAAATGAGAGGTGGGTGGAGTGGGAAGATTCACTGTGGACTGGTCTCAAACTGGTTTCTAGGATGAGCCTTGTTTCATTTGAAAGCATGGTGCCTGTTTGTTCTCTTATGTATGCTTCAGATTGCATGCATGTAAATGTTGGCACAATACAAATTGTGTCAGTATTTGTGGTTGATTTTCCAATATTGCTCCAGTAAAAGGCACGTTTTCATGTTTGCTCTTTCTGTAACTATCTTCAATAGTCTGTTTTTGTTGCACACATTTTGTCTCGTCATAACCAGAGAAGCACTAAAAGTAACTTAAGTTGTGATTTCGTTCCAATTGGTTGGTTGTTCAAAATATTAAGGCCCTGAATTATGTTATCATTTCCACCTGGGCTTTTTTCCTTTTTCATAATGTCTATTGAGTAATGTATCAGCAATGTATTGTTGGTGAAACATCCACTGGCTCCAACTTGATGTAAAGGTGTTCTGCTTGTTTTGTTTTGTGTCATATTATTACTCTTATGAAATACTTTGAGGCTTTTGAAAAGTTGATCAGACAATATAAGCAACTGGAAGATTGGACTCCAGAAACCAGGCACATTTTCTTTTTCTCATGTAAAGACTCGATGATTATTCACAAAATGCAGGATTCCTCCATAATGAATGTTCTCGTTATTTGTCCAAGGTTCCAAATTCAATTTAAAAACATGAAGACATCTCAAATCCAAAGTTATGTGTCCAAAGCAATATGAAACTGAAACAAAGCTGGAACAAGCCAGGATTATTTTATGACAATCAGAAGATGATCTAAATGGATGTTTGTTCATTTTCTGGCAACACACTAGTCACCTCATTGTTTAAGGTCAGCCCAGCGTTCCTGTCGGCTTCTTTGGAAAGCCACAACTTTTGACTTTGCATGCTTACATCAGCAGAGGTTGTTGAGGGGGATTCAACGAGAATCAGTTCAGTCACTCTTTAGTCACCAGCCTATTTTTGAATGCACAACTACACATACATATTTGCCTTTCTAAGTTCTTCATTTGATATATATATATATATATATATATATATATATATATATATATATAGGCAGGGTGTGCGTCTAGGTTGGGAGACAGAGGTACCAATTACAGCCAGACTAATTGGAACTCCTGAATATGTATGAGAAAATCAGCAGAGCAAGGAAAGTTATTAAAGCATTTATGTGGGTCTAGCTTTTTCCGCCACCTCGCACGGTTAAGGTGACAAATTAGCCCCTTCCTGCCCTGGAAGTTGGCCAAACACCAGGCTCTGTTGTTGGAGAGCCCCCCCCCCCCCCTGTAGCTGCAGAGCTCATCAGGGACATGGAAGAGAGAAGGGTGACTAGAGGGAGCTGTGTAGTTCATTACCTGCTCCTGTAGCTTGCCATTAACAGGCAGTGGGGTGGAAATTCTTTGTAACGCTTCTCTCCAGTTCATGCACATTAAAACCCCTCCTTTAATACAGTTTTAAAATACTCAGTGGGAACAAGCTTTGAGCCACTATAGCAGTCATCATTAGCCTTTCTGTGCTCCGTCATCATATTATAACACACAAAAGACAATCAGCTTTATCGTGCCTACTAATTGGCCTGATAGGGCCCACAATGAACAGTGTTTGAGTATGATGGAGTGAATGCATGGTATTATAACAGCCCAATAAAATGCGATTAATTTGAATGTGATGCGTCTCCTCCACCAATGGCACATCTATCAGCCGGCTGCGACTGTACAGCGCTCACCAAGGTGACGCTAATGGCACTGTGCCTTCTCAGCACCAGAGGCATCCTCCACATCCCTTATTACTCATTTAGATAAAAAGGCTTTCTCGTGAGTTCACTCCCGATGCTCGATGCATTACACTGAGACATTTGAATGTGTGTGTGCAAGGCAGCAGACTGCTGTTTGCTTCACAGTCGGCTACCTCTGGGTGTTAAGAATGATTCCTTGAGTCCTCCTTCAAGACTGGCTTACTACGACCCTCTAGCCAATCCCCAGCTGCAATCAGTCTCTCAGCTACATCACACTCTCTATTCTGGGAGCCTTATCTCGTGTTATTTTAGCTTCATTTGTGCTATACGTCAAAGTTCACTACAGCTGTATTTTTAGATTCTTGTGTTTTCTTGGCCAGGGTTTCTGTCTCCAGAGGTTCACCTTTTCAATCTCTTTTATTCCCTTTCCAGTAGGGATTACTGATGAAGGTAACCCAAGCCCCATTTAAGTGAACCCTATCTTTCTTTCTAGCTTGACATTTGGCCTTTGCTCTCTGCCACATGCTTTAATCTTCTTCTTTCTCTTTCCCAGGCGTATGAACTCTCCACCTTGACGGGAACCCAGGTACTGCTGCTCGTGGCCAGTGAAACGGGTCACGTCTACACTTTCGCAACGCGCAAACTCCAACCCATGATCACGAGTGAAACGGGCAAAGCTCTGATCCAAACGTGCCTCAACTCACCGGACTCGCCGCCACGCTCCGACCCCTCCACGGACCAGCGCATGAGCGCGACGGGCTTCGAGGAGACGGATCTCACCTATCAGGTGTCTGAGTCGGAGAGCATGGGCGACACAAAGGTTAGAATCACAAGTGGAAAGGTCTGCCGTTATAGACCGATCCTCAAGTGGTCAGGACAAAAAAATTAAGAACACATCTCTTTTAGTGAGGCTGCAGCTGTGAAATAGATAAATTCACTCATTTCTGTGCCTGTCCCCACAGAAATAGTACTCACGTTAAAGTGTCTGACTCACTGGCTGTTTTTAAATGGGGACATGACAAAATAGATAATTTTTTAAAACGATAAACCACCCTCGAGAGTCCTTAATGGATATAGTGGGAAATCTCTCCAGAAAAGGCTAGACAAGCACACGAGGTGAGCAAATCAATCAACCCCAGCAATGGAAAATAATCGTTGTCCTATTGTAAACACACTTCTGAACTTTTGCCTGTTACACCTCAGTGAGGCCTCTGTTTTGGGCTGGCTGTGTGGCTCTAGCACCGAGTCCTTTTTTAATTAAAGCAAAAAGTCTTGGTCGTCCTTCAAAGGGCCGTAAAGGGAAGGAGAGCCAGATGAGATGGAGAGTATTATCCAACTCACTACACGTTACCTTCGTGACCTCTCATCCAGGAAAGCCTCGTAAAACTGCTGAAGATAAATCACTGCAGGTCTGGGTTGTGTTAGGGTGATACACACGCAGCCTGCTATACAGACGACCGTAGGTGTTTATCTTTGGTTGTGGGGTGGAGCTGTCTTGTGTTCATGGATGAAATGCTAGGATTGTAACTTTTTTTGAAATCATTGGGAAATTACACTTTGTGCAGTTTTCCAACTTAAAACTGAAAGACACAAGATGAACTTCTACTCTGAAATCTTATCCTCAGATATTCTGTGTGACCTCTCCTCATCCCTCATGAAGAGCTGCAGGTCACGTCCCTGCGTCCTGCTGCATTACTGCTGCAAGTGTTCTTAAACCTCTTTTGAGTTTTTGAAGCCTAGCGATAATCATCCTCGGACACACTTGACTGTCCACACACCTTTGAGATTCCCTCAGCTGTTTACACGGCTTGAGTACGGCCCCTTTGAAGACACACACGTCTCGGCCCGATTGCCTGCGTGGTGTTTTCACAAGGCGCTAACCAACGCGTACCATACACCGCCACAGATGGGAGGTCAACCGTTGCATGTTTGACCACTCTCATGCCCACTTTGCTCATTGATAACAATTAGTTTCTGCCTCTGTTGCCATATATGGTATGGTTTCCCTGCCTGCTCTCTTGGCTGAGGCCCCTCACATTCCTTATAAGCTGCAGCTGTCTTTGGAGTCCTGTAATTCCCCCCCCCACTCATTTAGTGATATGGAGAGGAGGTAAGGATGTAGATATGAGCGAGTGGAATGGAAACATTTGAGCGATATTTTATGTTCTGCTTCATGTGACGTCTGTCAGTGGCGCTTTGACCTCTGACCCCCGCTGCAGTTATGAGTGTGTGATCGGCCCTGGGAAATCTGTTCACACTTGAACTCTCTAAGAAATGTTGTCATTGCGATCCATGATGTCAGGATCAGCACCGCGATAAGGCAGCAGGTGGATAAGGAGGCCATGTTTTCTGTGCAGTCGGTCTGATTTGTGGTCGCTGCGTGCACCTCTGCAGCGTCTTGACGCTATTTATCAAGGGAACAGAATGTCATACATACAGACCACGCTAGTCTAAACAGAACAGAGTCTGCAATGGCTGGTTGGGGGGGGGGGGGGTTAGTGTGGAGGACATTCTGGAGGAGCAAAAGAAAGAGGCTTAAGATATAAGACATTTGGTGATGCAAGCAATGCTCCTAAAATCACCCCACACACACTTTTATATTACTCCTGCTAGATTAAAGGAAACATCCTGAGATAAGACTTTAAAATACCAACAGCAATTGGTATTGTAAAATGCTAATTTCTAATGGCCCAATCACTGGTATTGGAGTTAGATCTTTTTCCCCCCCGATAATTCTTACTGATCACAGTAAGAATTATTGGGGGGAAAAAAATCTAACTGACTTGACTTAAACACGGGGTATCTGCATTACAGTGTGACACTTGCCAGCACATAGTGATCAATAATTCAATATTTTGTTAAAGTAATTGCTGTGACACTGAGTCATTAGCCAACAGTGACTGAATGGCTTTTAGTTTTGGTGATGGATGAACAAAATAGAAGCCCAACATCCCCAATGTTCAAAATGTAACATAATGTATGGGTCACCTCAAGACAAAAGCAATTATATATAGCAGAGTTCAACATGGGATCCATAGTTAAAGGTGACCTATCATGCAAAATGCACTTTAGTACGTCTTTCATACATGAATATGTGTCCCCGGTGTTCCAGGGAACTCACCAAGTGTCAGAAAACACAACCCTCTCTATTTTCCTCCATACCCAAATCTCTAAAAAAGGATCTGATACAGACTGATCCAGATTTGAACACTGTCCTGACGTCAGGACGGTGGCGCTACGGCTATTGGTCAACTCTCCACCTATCAGGGGAATGAGAGGTTGGGCCACGGCCGGCCATTGCTGCTCGAAAGCGCTGGAGACGCTGTAGTACATATGCCAGGCCTGTAAGTGGCGCTGTAGTCTGCCACAAAAGCAGCGAAGAAGACTTCCCTTGCATGGTTGCCATGGTTGCCTTTCTGTTTATTCTCCGCTGTGGCTCTTTTTCTCCCTCCCCGAGGCAAGCTTTTGCGCCTCCTGCTTTAAAACAAATGAATAATGACTCTATATAATCATATGTAAGGGATAATGTGCAGCGACACGGTCATTATGGGGAAAAGAACACCGACAGGCTGATCAGGAGCCCGACGCGAAGCGGAGGGATCTAGATCGGCATGAAGGCACATTATGCACTGTGCACATTATCCCGCTTATTACATAGCCACATTCTCGACAAAGTAACGACATGACTCCCAATATTAATTTAAATGCTTTTATGGATTTAGAAAATGATTTTATTGATTTAAAAAATAGTTTTATGTATTGATTTAAATTGACATGCATCCGCTAAGAAAATCCGTTACTGTTTGAACTAACGTAGCAACGGCAGGAACTGCTTCGATAGTGTTTTTGAGGAGCTTTTTGATTACAGATTTGAAAACATCGTTGCTTGCTTTAAAAGTAGCACAATTCATGATGTCAAACCTTGGAAAGTATCTAGATATCCCTGCCCGAATGCCAAAGTAACTGCACACTGAATATGTGTCGCCGTTTGATGTCTATGTCTGGACCGCTGCGTAAAAAGGAGGGTTTCTGCCCCGTTACTTCTCTTCTTACTTCTATAAGAATAAAACACGGAGGATGGAGATCTCTTTTTCTCCCCCTCTTCTCCCCGCTGCAGCCCAGCAGCTGATCTCAGAGCACGCTCCCCTCTCCTGCAGGGGGGCGTGGTCAGCTGCAGCTCACAGAATCAGCCCCCTGCAAAAACAGCGCTGGAAAGAGCAAATGGAGCGAAATGAGGCATGGCTAAAATGCAGGATCTTTTTGGTATTTTGAAAAAAGAACTATATTTATATACTTTATATAGTTATGGCCCTACAATATATTGTTCAAATATAGCATGATAGGTCCACTTTAATTTCTGAACTTCAGTGTGGAGAAAATGGTGGCTGCTTTGCAAATTCTATCAAATAAATCCTGTAATATTCACCAAAATGAGTTTCTAATACATTTGAGGGTGTGTAATGGGTCGTGCCGTTTGAGAATCATTCTTTGTATCACCCTACAGCTGTTGTTCTCATAGTTTATAGCTTTGTGTGATTGTCAAAGTTTCACATTATTATCATAACATCATCAGCAGATTGGTGTAATGCATATCTCGTCTGTGATTCTTGGAGTCATTGCACCAGAGTTTAGTAGTGAAAACTTGCAATATGACAGATGTCAGAATGAAGAGTCCGGGCTTCTTCCCTATAAACCTCATTCGACATGTACTGTGTATTTTTCCATTGAAAGCCTCTTTATCGACCTAACTGCAGTGTTAAGATAATAAAACATTAAGTTTAGGGTGCGTGACTGAAAACACCCCAGCTTTTCTATTGCTATTGCTCTCACAGCTCTCATTAAGTACACACAACCAACAGCAGCTCAAGACTGCTCTCTAAGGGCTGCATAATGCATTCTGGGAAATGTAAGGTCTGATTTAGAAGTGAATGAAAAGAAGTGGTTACACCATAAACAATACAATGACCTAAAAGAAGAGTAGCATCCTCAAACCGATCTTGGGATTTGTGTGGTTTCTGTGCCTGCTTCTTAATATAAGACGTGACTACAGTACAGATGTTTTATTGCTTTGGGGTTATTTTTGGAAGGGGTTGGCAAATCCCACAACTCATGTTTGCTCAGAGGATCCAGCTTTGGATAGATTTCTCAGTATCAGTCTCCTCTGGGTTTCCCCTCCTCTTCCCTCCCTCTCGTTCTCTCCATCCCTCTCTTCTCTTCCCTGCTCTGGCTATCAGTGCTATTGCTGCTGCTGTAATCCTGCTCTATTTCTTGCCCTGCTCATTAGCAAAGATCACATCGTCTTTGCGATGTTGCAAAGCAAAACGCCCCGTCCAACAACTTTTTGGACATTCTGCGACACATCCCACAGCCTCTTAATTCAGCATACTGCACGCATCACTTGAATTGGTTCCCATGGAGAAATGAAGGGGATTTGATAATTAGTCCAGTGTCAAACTGCACTTGAACAGATAAAGTTCTTCTGTCCTCCTGCTGTTGTAAGGGCAGGGCCGGGGCTTGACGTATGTGACAGGAGAGAATCACAGAGATAAGGGAAAGCTAATTTCCTCAGATATGCGCTCTTATCACAAGCTGCTGCTAAACAGGCTGTGTGGTGGAGGTGGTGGTGTCGCTGGGGGAGCAGCATGTGGAGCTGTGCTGGAGGGAAGGAAAGCAGCGTTATGTCACCCCTCCCCTCCTCCTCTTCCACCCCCTTATTTTACAGCAAGCAACTGGACAGGTCAGACGCCATTGGCTGCACCTCCTCCACTTGGGCTGCCTTGCCTTTTTTAGCAGTCCCAAATGGAGCTGCACATTCCATGTTGCTGGCAGGGTGACAGACTGGGAGATGGGAGCCAGCAAATGGGAGATTAGACCAGGGCCAGTCACCAGTAAACTGCACAATGGGCTCTCTGGACGAGGCTGCCAGTTGTCACCTTCAATTTGGGAGGATTAATCCCTCGTGAATAAGGAATCATTTGTGTCCTGCTCTCTTTAATTACTCTCTCATTTCCTGATACTTTTAATGTGCCTCCAAACAGTGTAGCTATTTGACTTACTCAAAATGTATCTTGGGATTTAAGTGTAGTAAATGGTGTCCTCCTCCCTTTTTGTTATTAGGATTTTTTTGTATGTTCAGGAGGGAGGGCAATACTTGAGATCTTAACATCGCTGTGGAGTAGAATGATGTCTCTCTTTTGTATAAAGGATAGTCGTGGAGGTTCCTCTGTGGCAGTGCAGTCCTCCTGAGGACTCATTACGTATTCCACCAGACTCAGCCCTCCATTCATACCACTTTAAATGGTGTCTTCATTTGTTGCGTTCTCGTATCTCATTATTATACAACGTATCGTTTGTGCCCTGGTTGGATTTGGGATTTTCTCCCAAGCAGGGACAACAGTCTGAGGTTGATTTAAAGTTGTCACATCTGAACCTTCAAGACATTTGTTTTGAGAAAAATCTCTTCACTATTTCATCAAACTCAGTCAAAGCTTTAAGGTCATAGTTCAGAGTATCTTACTAGTAGAATGAATAATAAAGATATATATTATTACATATTGTAGGGCTGAAACCCACAATTAAATTCTCTATGAATCATTTATCCTGAATTACCTTTTCAATGCTTAATCATCAGGCAAATTGTCCAAACAAAGTTACAAATACCCATCGCAGCTTCCCAGAAACCAGGGTGACATCTTCAACATGCTAATGATTCCTAGTCCGAAACCCCACAACATATCATTCATACAACATAAGACAAAGAAAAGCAGCATTCCTCACAATAACGAAGCTAGAACCAGTATGCTTTGGCACCTCTGTGTAATAAAATAACATCAATGATCAAAATGATTGCAAATGAAGGATAATCAATAAATCAACAACTTATTTCTGCTCTAATCTATTGTACACACTTTTAAGACTTCTAGTAACATTTCAGGAAAGTTGTTACGTTTCAGTGATCTACATATTCTGATGTATCAGTTTGAGGTTGAACTGAAGATGGTCGTGGGGAGGAAGTGACAGTGCTGAGACTTTGGCTGTATTTCTTCCCTGAAGGAATGCATGACACCACCGTGGCCCGTTAACTATGCAGTGCCTCGACTCTGGACTTAAAGCCAGAGCTGTTCATAGACAGTTGATCAGGGGACATACGGAGGTGGTCAAACAAAACAGTAGGTCAGTGGAAGCCCGCTGTGTAGGTCACGGAGATAGGGGCAGTTCGACTAGACCTCTAGATTACCACTCAGGTTGAAACCTGGATGATCAGTTTACGCCTCCTCGACATAGGAAAGCATGAGCAGACACGTGTGACACAAAAAGAGCTGGATCACAGTGACCTTTTCCTTTAGTGAGTTTTTTCTTTTTCATGATATTACAAAGTGAAGCATTGCAGTCGGCTACAGGAATTCAGTCAGTGATGGTGAGAGGAGCTCAGCGTCAGATGGCGGCTGTCTCTTCACGTGGCTCCCTGCTGCCTCTGGAAGGGTTAATTCCCCCTCAGAGGTGCTGGGTTTCCTGCCAGCTGTCTGTACCCTCAGCTGTTTGTGCTCCCTACCCTGTCCCCTGTCCCCGAACCTCACACAGGTCTGCCTCTGCTTCGCCTGCCGCACACAGACCAACAGTATACTACTGCTGCTAAAGCTAAGAAGGGCTACTTGCTAACACACTGCTGTTATGATCCAGGCAAAAGGCTTTGTCGTTGTACATTTCCAGTCACTGTTGGATCCATATGTGTACTGCTTTGCGACTGCTATTGCCTTTTCTGTTGGCATCTTAAAAAAGCTGCTCAAACTATATTTGTTAACCATCATTGCAATGTCATCTTAGCACATTGTGAAAGACTGATGAGGATTTTGTTTTAAAGATTTGATGAGTTCGTTTGTCAGTAGCAAACGACATTTTAAAATTGTTGCTATCATTGTTTTTCATTGGTGCCTTTTATCTGGAAGTTTAATAAAAGAAAGTTAACTCAAAAAGCAATTGATGTACTATAGCAGTCTGATGACATCAACAGAAAAGCAGAACTGAGCACCCTTTATCTGTTTCTCTTGTAATATCCTTATCGCAATATTTAACTATTTTATTATACCCCATATTATCCACCTATTGTTCAGCGTTAATCTTAAAGACTTCTTTTACCTCTGCCTTTACCATTGCGCCATATTTAGTGACTTATTTGCCGTTGGCTTTACCATGTTGTTCAGTGTTCTACGGTGTCCTGTGAGAATGGAGCCGTGGTGACAGCTGTGTCGCGCTCTGCCTGTCAGATATCACTCTGGTGAAGGACAGGTCTGATCGTTGTTTGGTGATTTTAAGTCAGTTTTTTTCTTCTTGGTTGAAAGGGCAGAACAACTGTGAGTCCTCCGTGCGGCCCTCCCCCTTTGACTTTCCAGCTGCTGTTTAACTAAAGAGCTAAAGGACCTTGGACTGTCAGAGCCCCTCAGCAGGGCCGGGGAGTGAGCCGCGGACCAAAGCACTCACTGCTCACACTGTGGTGGTGGTCATTCGCTGTAAAGGACAACACCTGCTCTGCCATGTGTAAGTTTTGAGGGCCGGACAACTCTGAGTTAACCCTCTTGATCATGTGTTAACCCTATAGGTTACTGTGGCTGAACAGAGGGTGAATCCTTACAGTAGACATGTTTGCATGGTAGCTTGTCTTATCAGTGGAGTCCATGCTGGATCATCCACCTCTCCCCCATGTAATCAGTCACGTATAAACCAATAGTTGCTGAGAGAGGTTGGCCTTGCCTGCTTCCACACTACCTCTCTGTTATGGACAATGACTACGACTTTCAATACATACAAGCTTATATTGAGCACACCCCATTGCATGCCTTTCTGTTGTGACACATGGCTGTGTTTCTATACAATAACCCTAGTTCACTCACCAGTGTTACACAGCTGCACTGTGTGGAGAGCTATGACACACTATCTTTGTCCCAGTTCTGAGGCTGGATCCTTCAAAGGATAAATAACCTTCAGAGGATCTGAGGTCTAGGCAGAAAGAAGAAAAGAAACGACGATATCTGATCGGTATCGGCAGATCCTCGATTCGGACATGAAAGAGTGCCATTGAACTGTTCCTATAGTGTTAGCGTTAACGTTTCACTTCAATACATAAAGCTCAAAGATGGTACGCAGTATAGAGGTGTGAAGAAGGTGACATATAATAAAGTCCTGACTGGGATTGAAGAGTGAATTGTGTCGTTCAATTTCAGTCAGAAGTACTTTTAGCCAAACGTGGAGAAGCCTTTGAAAAGTATTGTATGTATCTGTGTTTGTACTTGTGATCATTCCACATATTAACCAACAGGTAATATCCTCCATCGCTGTGTCTCACAATCTGTTGTTAATCACACCCTCTAAGAACATTGAACACAGGCTCTTACATGTGTTTGCGTTTACAGATCATTAGTATCAAGTGAGAAGCATTTAAATGCGTAGAAACAGGCACGATGGGTTTATGTACTTTCTAGTCCCTGCCTTACGCCTACTCTGCTCTCTCATGCAGCCCACTCACTGCCTCACCCTACCCTGGTGTATACGTTACTGTATTGTGCCACGCTGCAGCTCACCTCTATTGATCTTAGCAGTGTGAGCACATCTACCTGATATTTACACATTTTGCTGAGATGTCAAGTTACATGGTCAGTTAGTTGTCATAGTAACTCACCAAGATGTGAGTGCAGAAATGACATTGTTGTTAAAGGGGCCCTATTTAGCTTGTTTTGGTTTTCTCTTTCCTGTAGTGTGTCGTCTATGTTGTTGGGCTTATAAATGGTTTCACTCATGTTCACAGTAGAGGCACACAATACATTATGAAACCTGAAAATGGGCACAAGGGGGCCCCTTTTATCTTGATTCGAGTTTGATTGGTGTATAGATGATGAATGGGTGACTCTGTATGTGTACACAGTCATGTTCCCCATGTATCATTTTCTCTCTTAGGCGTGTTGAGTAGTATTTTTTTGATAGAAGTCCCAGTACGGTTGAGTCACCATCCTACACAGGAATTCCTACATTCAGGGAGAACAACAGACACGATTATTCTCCAACTTAAATGCAACTTTTTGCTCTTATTAAATCTAAAATGGAGTTCCTCCCAGCTCTGCTCTGTATTTTCCACATGGATGCAATTACAGGGGTCCCAGCCTGTTTCCATACTCTACTGTCTTGTTTGTTATTTGCCCTCCGTCCATTCAAACTCTCTGGTTTCTGTCACACAGCCATTGATCCCTGAAACATAGCAAGCATTAACCCCCCCCCCTGCTTAAATAGGAAAAGCCTCATTAATGGTGTTGTTCTAGGTGTTCTCATGTGAGACGCTTCCCCATGACAAATGGGCTGTAGCAGAGTAGAGCAAGTACTAGAAGACCTTTCTTTCTGCTTGTCCTTCATTCAGACTAATAAATACATTTAAACCTTGAAAGGCCATTACCGACAAAAACCACTTCAAGAGACGGCGCTTGATTTTTCTTTCTAACGATATCTTTCAAGAACATCAAATAAAAGGAACGAATAATAAAGAAAAAAAATACAGAAATGTGGCAGGTTTAAAAATCGTTATATATTTACACTCTTTCCCACTTACTTCTACTGCTGCAAAATAATTTCTCTTGGGATTGATGTGCTTCTTATCTTGCTTTATGTTATTGAAATATGCTGGGATTAACCAGTCAGGAAAGGCCTGACAAAAACACTATAGAGAGGAATTATGGGAATTGTAGGAACCAGTGTTTTTGGAGCCTGACGCATACTCATTTCCCATTTTCACCATTTTAAATCTGTCTCTCGCGAATCCCTCAAGTTTATCGTAGAACACACTTCATTGCTAGCGTACCTCTCATCTCACTCTTATTATTTCTTGACATAACTAGTACTGATTGAAATTTCATCAAATCCTCTCCCCCCGTCCTCCTACTCACACTTCATGTCCTCTCTCCCCAGGACACACTGAAGCCCACGTTCACGGTGGCCAGCCTGCCGGGCAGCGCCCAGTGCACGGTGCCCACCACCTCCACCACCATGCAGGTGAGCAGCGGGCCCTCGTTCCCCATCACCAACTACCTGGCGCCCGTCTCGGCCAGCAGCAACATCAGCGCCAACGGCACCGTCCTGAAGACCACCAGCTCGGGGGTCATGCAGCTGCCCGGCGGCTTCACCTTCATGCCCGGTATGTAGCATCTCAGCATCCAGACCTTTGTTACAATGTTACATTATTTTCTTTATTCATCCTAACCTCCACCTCTAGATTTGAGTCTTCCGCAGGCCTTCATGTTTTGTTAATGTCCCTGCATTGTGTAGCTTATTAGCTGATTAGAATTTGAATGGCGCCGTGCCGTGACCTCGGCCCGTCGCTCCTCTCTCAGGAGCGGTTTGCATCACATAGCCCTTCATAGCCTTCATCAGCACTCAGCGGCCTCAGGTTCTACAAAGCCTTCAGTAACCAGGAAAAGCCCCGTCTGCTGGCGAGCCGCCTGCCTTTGATTGTCACTCGTGGACAGGGATAATTAGGTGAGAGGGACACAACAGACCTCAGCACTGAGGGATGACGACCGCGGACAATAATTAGGCATGAATATTCAATGGAGGATCGGTGGCTCGCGTTGAAATTATAATTGAAGCGTACTTCGTGACGGAGCGGTCCTGAACTAGACATGACCCTTCATTAAAGAGCACTTACAGAGGCACCCTGAAACAAAAGGGATTTTTACCGACGCAATGAGGACTTTAAGGTGGCAGCGTCTCATTTGGGATCCCTAAAGAGTCTTTACCCCCACATTATTCATTACACCTCCTTTTCATGGGGGATGTGCCAGGGAAGTAATGGGGCGCCACATTGATGATTCAGATGGCTCACAATTCCCAGTGAAGACAATAAATATTTAGATTTCATCATCATTTCATAAGATATTATCTCCTCTTTATAGGGAACTGCGCACCTTCTTGGACTGTCCATGACATGAGCAATTTAAAAACACTAGTTGACACTTAAATGCTGACTGGTGCAATTTCTCTACCCTGTGTGTTATCATGGAGATAAGAGTGTGTAATGCATTGTGAAGGCAGTACTGAAGTGCAGTAATGTCACTGACTAGTTGCTGCAGTGTGACAGCTGAAACACATGATGCCCACTAATGACTGACAGCTGAAGGACAGCCACACACACACCGTCTTTGTCCCTTTTCTCCTGCTTTTTCTCTCTCCATCCTACAACCTTCTATCCCACCCTCACACTTTTTCCGCCCTATCCCTCCCCCCCTCCTTCGCTCTCCCTTTCTCCTTCTCTCCTCTTCACCACCTGTCTGGCACATAGCAGCAGTGCCAGGTGGAAAAACACCCCCTCCCACTCTGCACCTCCTCTGCTGACATCTTGAAAGGGCCGGCCCGCCCGACTGCAGCAACTGTTGATGGAGCATGTGACCAAATGTGTGGGGGAATATCTGCCATTTGTTCAGGAAAACACTTTGAAACAAGAGAATTGAAACAAATAATAAACATGAATTGACAGCCCAAAATCACCACTGAATACAGTCATACAGTTTGTCACTTATCAGCCATGTGTGTATTATTGAAGGTGTACTGTTTTTAAATGTACCCTGCCTTTTTTTTTTTGTCCCTGTTTAACCTGAACAGTGCTGCTTGAAAATACAAATGTTGTCATGTCTTCTCCCCCATGATCTGCAACTTTTAAGATGGATAAATAATAGGGCTGAAATAGAAGGAAAAAATCTCATTAGCGATTAATCTGTAGATATTTCTAGATGTAATTAAAAAATCATTTGGTCCACAGAATGTCCGAAAATGGTGAATAATGCCCATCGTAGTTAGTCAAATACCAAGGAGATGTCTTGTTTTGTTAGTCTAAACTCCGATGATATTCAGTGGAATACGATATTTAACAGAAAATTGGAAGAAATCTCCACATTCGAGATTCTGAAAACAGCTGCCATTTTAGCATAAAAAGTTACTCTAATAACAATATTATCAATATTTTGCATCAATCCACTAATCAATGCAGCTGTAAATATAATATTAAACACCTGATTAGAGCATATATAAATGTACAATATATATATATATTAGGGCCGGGACTCGATTAAAAAATTAATCTAATGAATTAGAGGCTTTGTAATTAATTAATCGAAATTAATCGCATTTTTAATCACATAAATATTTGACCTGAGAACAGTGAGAAGCAATTTTTTTTCACATGGATTTTAGTATACCATTAGGCGCATTCACACCGCAGTACTTTTCCCACAAAGGTTCATGAGAACTTAGTTCATGAGAACTCTTTGAACCTGGGGGAGGATTAGGCAAATGAAGCCGCTGACGTCACTTCTTCTTCTTCTGCTTTGGGTTTACTGGCAGGCCGCAAACCACTTCACGGCGTATACTGCCGCCCAAAGTCCCCGGCCGGAAGTCCCCGGAGTTGGGGACTGGCTTCAGTAGAAGCTGCTGGGACTCCCAGCAGCCTTCCGAGTAAATCACCAGAACGCCGACACCTCCTCATCTCCACCGCTCCCATGTTTTATTTTGTGTTGCCATAAGTTAGTCTCTCTGCGTTTCTGCGCTGGGCTAATGCTAATGCTAATAATGCTAATGCGAGGATAATAAAATGGCGGCTTCACAAAACTTTTTGGGAGTTTTACGGGGCGTGGTTTGCAATCCGCCCAGCCAATCAGAAATATAGCTATTTTCTCACAAGAGAGCCGCACGAAACTCCCTGCTTTCTAGCAGCTCTCTGCTCTCTAGCAGGGACTTTCGTGGGGGTAAAAAGGTTCTCATGAACTAATTTTAGTACCGGCTCTTTTTGGTGTGAACGCGATAAAAGAGGCTAACGTCCACGCTAGCTTCCACGCTAGCTGCTATATGTTTTGCATTGAGGTGATACTTGAGGCTTGATGTGCTGCGGTGATATGCGAATTCCTTTTTGCATAATTTGCACACAACCGTGCTCTTATCGACGCTTCCATCCGTCCGTTTTTTAAAACAACATTTCCCACTGTTGTTCACTGTGGTTTGTTGTTGTCTGAAGTCATGAACGTTAGTTGGTGCTCCAGTATAATCGGTACGCCTGAAACTCATCCAGTGAGAAACGTTCCGCGGTGCAAAAATAAGTGCGATTAAAATGCGTTAATTTTTTAACGCGTTAATTTTTGTGTAATTAATTAATCTTAATTAACGCGTTAAAGTCCCGGCCCTAATATATATATGTATGTATATATATGTATGTATATATGTATGTATATATGTATGTGTGTATGTATATATGTGTATGTGTATATATAGCATATATTATAAGGTGTATATATATAGTATAGATATATAGGATGAGACATATATTATATGTGATACTTTATATATATTAGTATACTACCTATATACTATATATGTGTATATATATTACATATCGTGTATATTTATATCATATATATATGTGTAAATATATATATTTATGGTTTATATATATAATTATATATGTGATATATATATAGTAGATATATATATGGTATGTGTATATATATATATGATATATAATATATGTTGTGTATAATATATATGTGTTATCTTATATATTATAGATGTGTAATATATAATATTGTGTATAATATATATATCTATGTGTTGTGTATATATATATATATATGTGTATATATAATATATGTGTATGTGTATATATATATATATGTGTATGTGTATATATATATATATGTATGTGTATATATATTATATATATATGTGTATATGTATATATATGTATGTATATGTGTATATTAATATATGTATGTGTGTAATATATATTATATATGTATGTGGTATATATAGTATGTTATGTATATGTATATATGTATATATTGTATATATTTATGTATGTATGTGTATATATTGTATGTATGTGATTATATAGTATGTGTGTTACTATTATCTGTTATGTGTATTATGTATGTGTCTATCATATGTATGTATGTATATATGTAATATTATGATATATGTATATGTATGTATGTCTATATATGTATATGTATGTATGATGTATATGTATGTCTGTATTATATATATGTATGTATGGTATGTATGTATATATACTACTATGTTATTGATGTTGTATAATATATATATGTATGTATGTATATATATGTATGTATATATGTATGTATGTATATATGTATATATATGTATGTATATATGTATGTATATGTATGTATATATGTATATGTATATATGTATGTATATATATGTATGTATATGTATATATATGTATGTATGTATGTATATGTATATATATGTATGTATGTATGTATATATATGTATGTATGTGTATATATATATATATATATATATATATATATATATATATATATATATATATGTGTATGTGACATAGCATCCCTAGCTAGACTGCGCTACAGCTCTATCAAGCACTTTCTTTCTTAAACCACACCATTATTTTGTAATCAAAGTCTCATTCCCCACTGTGTGTGCCCCCCTACAGCAGGCACTCCTCTCCCCCCCGGCACCCCCACCATTCCTCTGAGCCAGCTGCAGCAGCACTCCCTGGCCCTGCAGGGGCAGCATGGGCAGGCCTCCCAGCACCAGCAGGGACAGCAGGCTGTCTTCCGCTTCCCTGCTGGTGTCTCCCTCTCAGGTGACCCTCTCTGCACACTGCTGACCACACAGTCACTGTCAAAGCATCGCTAAGGGATGCTAGAGCTGCTAATGCTACCGCCTTCTGCTATGGCTAATGCATCTAATGATAGGAGTGCTAATGCTACTCGCACGTCTACTTCAGATAATAGTACGGCACAATGCTTTCACTGCCATATGCCACCCCCCCCCCCCTGCAACTACTGCTATTATTCCCTGTGTGGGATGTCGATTACTTACTGTAGTGTGTGTGTGTGTGTGTGTGTGTGTGTGTGTGTGTGTGTGTGTGTGTGTGTGTGTGTGTGTGTGTGTGTGTGTGTGTGTGTGTGTGTGTGTGTGTGTGTGTGTGTGTGTGTGTGTGTGTGTGTGTGTGTTGTGTGTGTGTGTGTGTGTGTGTGTGTGTGTGTGTGTGTGTGTGTGTGTGTGTGTGTGTGTGTGTGTGTGTGTGTGTGTGTGTGTGTGTGTGTGTGTGTGTGTGTGTGTGTGTGTGTGTGTGTGTGTGATCAGGAGCAGGCCTCCCCCAGCAGCTCCAGGCCATCCAGGTACACCACCACAACACCACCTCCAACAGCGACGGCAGCCTCGACATCTCCCACACCTCCTCAAACTCCACCGGTAGGTCAAAGCCCCCCCTCTGAACAAATAAGTTGGAGGTTTTCTTAGAGAAGCAGCTCCATCTAAAAAGACGCACATTGGTGCTCCACATGATGTAAAGAGTCTACCAGAAAATGTTGTATCCAAAAACCTTTTCTAAACTGAATTAGCATTTACAGTTGCACTTATAAAATATTGAATCTATTGAAAAATTCAATCTATAGAAGACATACTGTATCATTTTATTGTATAACTTGGGAACACACGCTCCATCGGAATTTTTGTTTGGCCTAAATAATATATCTGTTTCCTGAGTCTAGTCAAACATCGTCCGCCTTTGTGTTGCTATCCCACCTTATGCCTGACAACATTAGTGGAATTTTACACAGGAAAACCTTTCCCAAAATAGTTTTCCTTCTTCTACCAATTTAGTTTTTACTCAATCTGCTCCTGTTGTGTTATTGTGCCTGTACACACTGCATACATCAGTTGAGTTTAGTGGCTATAAAGCGCCATCTGCTGGCCAACATGTGAACACACACCTGCTGCCCTCAGTGTGACATTTCCTCCCTTCCCCCTCCCTCACCTTCTCTCCTTCCAGCGACGGTTAGTCTCCCAGCAACCATCGTCACCTCGTCTATGCCAACATCTGTTTCGGGTCACATGATGTACCCCAGCCCGCACACAGTGATGTACGCCTCGGCGCCCACGCTGTCCGACGGGAGTCTCGCTGTGCTCAACGCCTTCTCGCACGGCACCTCGGCCATGCAGGTCCACGGACAGGGCCAGGACTCAGGTGAGACTCCAATAATAACAGCTGTCATTATTTAAATGAAACATGCTGTGTTTACTGACGGACGTGTCCCCCCCCTCCCCCCCAGGTGTCCCGCAGGTGTTCCTCACAGCACCCCAAGGCACGGTGCAGATCCCTGTCTCAGCGGTGCAGCTACACCCAGTACGGCAAGATCTGCATTTTACAAGTGAAACTCTCATATTCCCTCTGCAACCAGCATGCCACGTGTCGCACTAATGCACCCTAACAGAGCACTGGCACCCAGAGGGGGTCCTCACCTGCCGCCTGATTGGAAGAATGTGAATTATCAGCTGGCAGCTAGTTTTACCTTTTGGGTTTCAACAACATACACGTGCAATAAACCAAACACCACCGTAGCCGTGCATGGATTTTAATGTAGATTCCTTCTGTAAATTGTCATGAAATATATATATATATATATATATAGGTATTTGGATGATATGCTAAGACTTTTTTCAAATGTATTAAAAAAAAGTACAGTTATCATAATATTCCCAATTTACAATATTTAGTAAAACATTCAAATATTTTCGCCCAGTGGTTCATAAAAGCTTTTCCTTCTAGTAAAAAAGAACACAAATAAAATAATTTCCTCTCTTTACAGTATATATTTTTTGGCAAGTTAGGTCTTACAACATTTGGTAGAAAATAAAGAGCCTATATAAGAAATGCAACACATGGCAGCAACGTCAGTGTCTGGTTGGCTTTCTCTCTTTATTTGTCTGCATATTCATATTGACGCTGGATTCCAGTTTACACTGTAAGGACAGTCTAAATGTGATTTGCGTCAGATTTCAGCAGTTAACGACAATAGGCCACAATAGTATTTGTATTAAACGTTTAATAGTATAATTATTTCTGAACTAATGCATGACTTTTTTAAAAACCTATTTAAATAAAAAATTCCAGTCCTTAAAGTACCACTAAAAACGATTAAAGAATTCCACCACGCAGCATGTAGTGTCAGGAGATCTTTTTGCAGTTGGCATTGTGTGATGACACGTGATTGGCCCGTGTGATACCGCCTCCTGACTGGCTGTGTTGTGTTCCAGATGGTGATTGGTCAACAGTCGAGCGGCAGCAGCAGTAACCTGACGGAGCTCCAGGTGGTCAACTTGGTACAGAACTCAAAGGACTGACAGACGGGTGGAGCTGTGTAACATGCTCCCCCCCCACCCCCCCTCCAGGGGACACACAGACTTATGTCAACTCTATTTATTGATGCCTTCCTACAGAGCTTCACATTACACTTCTGAATGTGACTTTACATCTATACACACAATCAAGGGCATATGTGTGGCTGACCCTGACACAGTATACAGTATGTTTTGGTATATAAATATATATATATTCGCAAATGCATAGGAAATATATCACGTCATCCATCATCGGAAAACTATTTTCTATGCCGTTAGATGGTGTTAATTTTGTTGTGTGCGTGTTTTTTTGAAAAAGTGTAATGACCTGTAGGTGCCACAGCTTCACACCAGCCAAAGAGACATTTGTTTGTCTGAATGTTCCAGTGTGAGCAACTCGTGCACAAGCGTGTGTGTGTGTGTGTGTGTGCGCGCATATCTGGGGTTGTAAATGGGCAGGGAGACGCTTATTGACGTAAAAAAAGAGACGTTTAGAAATGTACATATTTTTCTGCTTTTTTGATAACTTGTATTTTTAGCCTGGTTTAGTTTGTGCAACGGCATGTAGTTGTTTTTTTACGCAGTGGTTTTTGTATGTACATGAAAATGATTTGCAAAAAGATAAATTATTTACATGTATATGTAAATAATTTAATATACCATCATATGTTGAAATACTGTCATGCTGTTGGGCGTTTTCAATACAAGATGGAGAGGGAACGCTGAGTGTTTTTCTACATGATTTGATGTGACATTGATTGGATCAGGTAGCTGGGTCGCAACATGTAAACAAGATGTTTGATTTACTGTAAACATGCTCTGATTTCACTGCTGATGGCAGGGTCATTGAAGATGTTGCATGAGAGGTTTTGTAAAAAGCTCTGATCTGGCACTAGTGTGGAAACTTAACGACAATCGGATGGACATTTCATTTATCTCACGTTTTTTACATAAGACCATTTTTATTGTCATCGCACAGAAGTATGAATACATCTGAGTTGTTGCACTTATTTTGAAATCCCACAGTAGTTGATTTGATCCTTTTATGAGCAACAAACCTGAGTGCCAACAGGTTTTCACCACATTAGTGTTATTTTAAAAGCGATCCATTGTACACCTGTCACTCTGATTGGCCTCCATTGACTGCAGAACTTTAATTATGGGATGGCATTACTGACTCGAGTCAGGGCATTAGACACAAATCTCTTGTTTAACAAGACACTGTATACACTTGGAAATTCCACTTTATCAACGCGTTATTTCCTCGGATGGAAGCACTCAATGTTGTTATCACAACAGTATGAATATTTTTGTACGAAAAGGATCTCTTGTTTAGAAAAACTTCAGGTGCTTTGAAATGTTAATATAGTCCTTTACCTAGAACTGTAAGACCCTCGCTGACTGCAATCTCAGTGTGTACCTCAGCAATCATTACGGATGAGTTATCAGACTGAGAGCCTTCTTTCTGCACCATAGTGCCTCTTTTCCATGGCTCACTTTCAATCACTGCTAGGCAAGGGAAATGTAGGACTGACTTATTTCCAGACCACCGCCATGACTTTTCATGCAATCCTCTGCTGTGTCGGGAGATTTGACTCCTTTCTACAGAATGCGCTGGATGACAGAGCTGGCTTGAAGCCAAAGAGAATCTGACGGAGGATTAAACCCCCCCCCGACTGCTGTTCAGTTATCCCCTTCATGTTCACGCTCCATGTTCTCTGGTGTGTTCCTGTATCTGACGTCATCCTGCAGGGGGTGTTTGCAAATTAAATTGACATGTTAAAGACATTTAATTCCCCCATATTATTATCTAACGTTTAAGTTGTTTTAAAAAGGGGATTAGTGAACAGATTTTTGGATTTCACTTTGTCATTGAGAGAAATAGTTATTGTGTATTTTTGTTTTGTTGTACAGACATTTTGTAATAAAAAAAAAACATGATGAAACACATGAACTGCTTAAAGAATGACCACATCCACACCACAGCATGTTTTCCTTCTTTAATTGGGACGGAGAAATGTCAAAGAAACCATATTGTTCTGTATGAAACCTAACATTTAGTTGAAATGAAGATGATTAGGAATTACAATTAAATCTCCAAAGCATGGGGAGGCAGGAGGAGTGAGCATGCACCTTAATGTTTTAATAATGCATTGCACCGTCACAAAAATCTAACTGGCCGTGAGTAGGAAGAATCATCCCATTTAAACACCAGAAGAGAAGCAGCGATTAACGTAAAGAAACGCAACATGATACAGTGATTGGTCGAAGCCATCGAGGGTATAAATCAATTGGCTACAGAGTCCTGTACATCTTCCAAACTAAGCCGATGTAACACAAGATAGTAAAACACAACAAAATGGTAGTGACGCAGAGTCCACAGTGAAAGTAAGGCATCACATCTCCAGCTAAGAAATCCTCACAGACTGCCTTTCCTTTCTTTCAACAATGAAAAATAATGTTTAAGCATGCATTTACACCAGGTAGTATCTCTATATTGCTATTGTACACATACAATGTACAGTTGGAAAGATAGTTGATTAAAAAAATGTGCATGATTCGACAATTTAAAAAAAGGTTTCCCGTTAAAATAGAAATGTTACATCCTAGGTTTCTTCTTTTTTTGGTTTCTGAAAACATTTGGAGAAAAAAAAAGAAGCTTTTTGTCGTATATTTACATTATGAACGAGCAAAGATGAGGAAATGTGCAAAATGTGATTCCATGCAAGCTGCTGCATAATGTAGAGGAGGTGCTTGAGTGATGGGATTAAGGTGGGACCAGAATAAGAAGAAGGGGGGAGGGGGGGGGGGGGGACGACGACGACTAATAAGATTAGCGACACATGGCTCCAATGAATGACTGTCCACTCTCCACCGCATGATAAATCAGAACACTCACACGTAAACAAACTCAACACGCTTAGCAACCAAGGACACATCACACTGGTAACACAACAAGCAGCCATTAAGAAGCACCTTGATGTAGATGAATTCAATCTTACGTCATTACTTACAGATACACAAGGTGATTTTAAGTTCCCGACCCCTTCCCGAAGTATCCAGGCAATTGTTTACCAATCAACCGGTTCCAACAACACAGCACATCGTCATTTACAATGAAGGACAAAAAGGCAATACTGCAAGTAAACGCAACACCAAACAGGAAGTCATGATTACAGAGGGAGGTCTGGAACCCGACAAAAGGGTGTCAAGATAAATGTGATGAGATGATAAACTACGGCAGAGGATTAGGGCCGCGTGTGAATTTGTTCATCATTCTACTTTCTCAGAATTCCAGATTCAAGTCGGAACAAACAAAAAGTAAATTAACTAAATAACTTTGGGTAGAATGTCAAAATAATGATTCACGTGGTTCCTTTATCCTCTTCCGTACTCGACAGTGTTGCTGGATAATGAACAGTTGCTACACACATTTTCTTTTTTCAAATGTTCTTGTTTTCTTGTAAATGACGCGACAAACTTTAAATAAATTGCAAATAGCCCCATTCTCTGCAGTTTAGCCACTGCTGTATGTTTTAAGATAATAATGCATTTAAGATACTGGTAAATCAAATCAAGCGGTTTGCTGCTCTGCATTCCATCGATACAATTAAGTCATTATTGAGAATTAATAATGGTTTAAAAAACACGATAACAATCCCTTGGATCAAATAAACACTGGTGTGTGGGATTTGAACACTGGGTCTGGAGAACAAACACTAACGTGGAATCAAAACAAAACGTCTCTACCACAAATGCCAACTTCCTAAAAAGCATGAATAATGTAACGAGTGCAATGAGGTCCGTGTGCAAATTCACACAATTTGCCAAATTCTATTTTTTCTTTGGGTGATTATTACAGACGAGCTTTGAGAGCAAATGCATTTAAAGACACACTTAAGAAAGAAAACAAATTAAGTCAGTCCTTAGTTTGACTGTTTTAAATTCATATTAATATGACATTAGTTAAAAAGGCAACCTGAAAGCAAACAATAAATAAGACTTGGCATTTAAAATATGAGTGCAGTATCTTAAATACTACAGTTCATCATGTATGTAACTACAGGTACATATCGGGGGGGAGGGGATTCTTTTCTCTACAGCTTCTTGTCTTCAAACAGACAACACATGAGGATTCAAGATGAAATTGTTCCAAAGGAAACCATCTGTAACTGAAAGGTGCGAAACCACACTAAGGCAAAGACGTTTACAGATGTGTGATTATGGGACAGACAATAAATACAAACAGTTTTTCTCCACGGTAGAATAATTACAGGGCGGTCCTCTTTTGGCTGGTGGGGGAGAAAGGGGGGGGGGAGGAGTGAGAGGCTAGAAAAAGTCATGTGACCGTCTCTCTGCACCTCCTCCTCTCTGCTGGGGGGAGGGGATAGTGTCTGGGCTCTGACCGTCTCAAAAACAAAAACAGGACCAAAGACTGTTGAATAGTGGCCAGAAGAGGAGGGGGGGGCTTTAACAGTCTTACAACGACAGCAGTTAGTGGTAAAGTTCTGCTGACCCTGTTACAGTGGGACCGCCGCACCCCGCAGGCCCAGTTCACCTCTGACCTGCCCCCCCTTGATGGCTGATTGACAGGTGGGAGGGCTCACGGTGAGGAGGAGGAGGAAGCTGCGTGGTATTTGACGAAGGCAATGGCCGCCAGCTCCTTGCAGAACTCCTCCAGCACGATCACGCCCTCCAGCAGAGTCATGTGGTCCACACTGCGGGGAACACACAGAAAGGGGAGGAGTCAGGAACGGAGGTCATCTCAGAAGTGTGCTAATAAACACTTTGAATTAGATTTGACTTATAATGTATGAATTCTCTATTTCATTTAAGGCTTGCTAGCTTTTTAGATAGCTTTAGTTTAGTTTGAGGTTTTAACACTAGAACCGCCACCGGGGTCAAATTGACCCAGCATCAGAATGCATTGATTTTCAAGGTAAAAGTATTGCTTTAAAAAGAAAAAATGGTCCTGTGGTATTGGTATTTTGACAAGCAATTTAGTTAAATTGTTTCGTTTATTAATACTACAACATAGCGTTTCGTGAGGCGGTTGTCGTTGTTGGGTGAAAAGCAAACAGCTGTTTGCTGCGGAGCACGAGCGCGCTCCCGTGAGCGCGCTCCTTCACTACAGACTGTCGCTATCAATCTATCTCTCTCTCAATCTATAAGGAACCGCAGTAGATAAAAGGTGTTGCTATAGCAACATGTCATGTTTGTTTACACGCAAAATCAATAGCACGAAAAGGGGTGGGGTCAATATGACCCGCTTGGCGGAAATAGGTATAAATGGCAATTTTTTGGGCGATTTCTTCAATCTGACTTCATATTGACCATTTTTAACAACATAGGGTGCTACATAACACACTTTCAGGAAAAGTCACGGACTGGGAGACTCTAATATGTTATTGAAAAAAAGTTACATACAATACAAAAACAGCTCTGGGTCAAATTGACCCGATTGGCGGTTCTAGTGTTTAAAAGACATTTCTCTTCAGTATCTTTTCACTAACACAGAATGACCTCAGCTTTTCTCCTAAGTCCAGTGGGTTTACATTAGTTCAGATGTGAAGCTTGATGAATGTCATTAATCAGCTACAATGTTTTGATCAGGTATTTGTTGACCAGACTGAAATCAATTGTTCCACAGTCTCATCTCCTGGTGCTCACACACAGGTTAAAATGTCAACTGAAATGAAATGATTTTTTTATTTATATTATATTTTTGGGGAAACAATATTGTTACCAGGATACCATTTTGAACTAGTTTCTGTTTTAATAAAAACAAACTTGGCTGCTCATTTTGAGTTTATGATTACTACTCAGAGAATGCTCAGTGGTGTGTGAGAGGTACATACTTGATGCCCTCCGGCTCCAGACCTAATAATCTCTTCCTGACGAGCAGCAGTTTGGGGGTGAAGTCTGGGATTCGCTGGATCCTCAACATGAGATCTCCCACCACCTAACACACACACACACACACACACACACACACACACAGACAATAAGACAAATTAGGAATTACATAAAAACAATATACCTGCTTCCTTACATCTCTGGGCAACGGTGCATCACTCATAAATCTATACTACACCCTTTGGAGACATTACGGTCATAATTACCATAAACAAACAAGACTATCAACAAGCTGCTTCCAGCTGCCTCTACTGGCTTTAACACAGTGTGCTACTAGGACAGATTTAAATAAAGTTGGGCTGAATTGCAGAATAAGTGGGTACAGAGGTGCAGTTCTTCAAGTGATTGCAGGTAAAGTAGCAGCATGCTCAGAAGGTTAAAACAGGAAGTGGGATTCACTGAAACTCTTGCACCAATAATAGTGGCATGAGATAAAGGCCAAACATGTTGAAATCAGAGTTCCCGTTAGCCGGTAATTACCGGACTATGACCGGTAAAATATGCTGAAGACCGGCAAATCTAAATCTCTCAAAATAATTTCCCTTTAGCGCAATACCGCTTCAGTTGCGCCACTTATGTGACAGACAAGAAGAGTATGTGACAGACAAGAATAGTCAATTCTAATGTCTAACACTTAATGTGGAGAAAGAGATGTCCTGTTGGGTTGATTGTGCGTTGATCTGTTGGTAATGCCTCGGGGTTTCCGGTGGGCATGTAAACAAATGCATAATGCTGCGCTATACTTTGCGGCCTCACCCGGTTGCATAGCGACACTTATTGTTTAGGTGTCTTTTAATAAGCAGGTAGTCATATCATTAGCTAGATCTAGCTGGATCTGATCGATATGGACATAAACGCGAGTGAAGTCTAATCTGACGGGAGAGAGAGATCAGCTGCTGCTGACGCAGCGGTGAGCGGACAAAACACACTCTTCAGGTTAGAATATCACACGTAGCTATTTTAATTACCTCTCAAACTACCTAAACTAGTTATAGATATGTTTAGTTTTACTGTCGGGTCACTCATCATTACTGATCCGCGAGCTGCATGATACTGAAGGGCTGTCAGGAGAGGGAGAGAGCGCTCTGTGTATTATTCCCGTGTTATTGTAAATTACAGTTCACTTTTGAATAATGTAGTTAATCTACTATTATTAGTTTGTTTAATATCGAATTATATCAATTTGTTTTAAAGCACAATAAATAACAAAGAAGACCTTTGACCGGCACTTTTCAAATTTTGTCCGGAAGATTTAAACTTTAATTGACATGTTGACCGGCGAAAAAATATTCTAACGGGAACTCTGGTTGAAATACAGTATCAAACATTGCATGAGAGTACACAGCAGAGGTGGGACCAAGTCATTGTTTTGCAAGTCACAAGTAAGTCTCAAGTCTTTGCGCTCAAGTCCCGAGTCAAGTCTCAAGCAAGGATGGGCAATTTCAAGTCCTAAACTTTGAAAAACCGAGTCTTAAAAAGGTCCCATGTCAAGCTTTTCTGGTTATTACCCGTCCCCTTGTGTGTTCTGTAGATTGTTCTGCAGAGTCACAACCCCTCAAAGTACACCCTGCAGCGAGTACAACTCTAACACAGAAAATACCTGTCTGTGCTGCCCCAGAACGCCTCGTTGGACATTTCTCTTTTTCTTCCTGGGTACAGTGACGTGCCCTTACCCAAATGGACCCATTGGTCGCCGCCACACACACACACACACACACACACACACACACACACACACACACACACACACACCACACACACACACACACACACACACACACACACACACACACACACACACACACACACACACACACACACACACACACACACACCACACACACACACACACACACACACACACACACAACACACACACAACACACACACACACACACACACACACCCACACACACACACACACACACACACACACACACACACACACACACACACACACACACACACACACACACACACACACACACACACACACACACAGAAAAGAATTGTACGTCCTACGGCCACCATGGCCTGTGTGCCGCTGATACTGTTAAAACCTCGAAGTTGCTTTAAAAGCATCAGAACAGTTTCTGAACTGCATTATGCTGCGTTCAGAACGGACGCGATGCGAATATTCTCATCGCTCTAACCGCCGGAGTTTCACCGCGGCTTTCAGCTGTGTTTACTCCCGTCATTCAAACAGGACGCACTGGAGAGGGGGCGGGGCTTATATCCATGTAAATACTGGTGATTTAATTGTAATACACGTTTCAAAATGATACCGAAGTAACTAAATACTGATAACGGTGTGCAGAGAAGACGGCAGGCGAAAAACCTTTAAAATGTGTGTTCTCTGAATGGAGCGATCTCCATTCGATCAGATCAGGCTAAACTAACCTGTAGCTGCTCCGTCCAAACTCACAACAACGTCCTAAAGACAGAAATAAAGCAGCGACTGTATTCGCTATGACACAGACAGTCTGTGGTTTGTACTTGTTTAACTTTTGTCTAGTTTCTGAACAGATATGAGGAGCTGTGAGGACACACACACACCAAAGTATTACTTGTTCATACAGTTGAATGCTTGAGCTTCACTGTGCACTGCTGAATGATTTATGTGCAGAGTTTGACTCTTGAAGGCTGTTTCTTCTGCTCGGAAATTGAATATATTTGTTACATATTAATAGAATTTTTGATTTGATTTTGGATTTGATAATGGGAGAAGTAGTAGATGGAAAAGACACCAAACACTAATTATTCAAAGTAGAGTATTTCATTGTATATACGGTAATACTAAGGAGCCTTAGACCTATATGAGGATATAATGTTTGACATTATTGATATTAAAAAAGTGATTTGTTTTCCATGTCATTCGTGTGTTTTTCTTATCAGAAAGTGAAGTTATTTATTCGTAAGCTCCAAATCCAAATGTTTCCCTCAATGGCCTTTGTGCCCTGGCATGTGGCCTTTGCACCCTGAAAAAATGTGTGACACCAAAGGCCAAATGGCCGTGCCCCTAAAATGACGAAAATCCAAGCCTGGTCATCGGCCTTCATTTGTTATGTTTTTAAAAAGGCATCATTGAAGTTGCACCGACAGAGGTCCGCCGTTTCCCCGCAGCGAGGCTCCCCACCAGTTGACAGTTCTCCCCGACGGGAGTCTGCTCTTCTAGCGGCAGCTCGCGATCAACATGTTGGAGACCCCTATATTAAAGTATCAAGTCACCTCAAGTCAGAAGGTCCAAGTCGAGTCGCAAGTGTTTTGTCGAGTCCAACGTCATCAAATTGGTGACTCGAGTCTCAGTCATGTGACTCGAGTCCACACCTCTGGTACACAGTACAGTATAACAACAAGACATCTTTAGGCACCTGCTCCAGTGCGTGTACGCCGTGGGAAGAGCAGTGCTGCCATCAACAATAGATAAGATAAAGTGTATAATCTAGCCTCACCCTGACGATGACGGAGAACAGGGACCTGCAGCCGGGGGCCAGGTTGATGTAGGGGTCCAGCAGGTACTCGTGCAGGTGGGGGTGCGGGAACATGGAGAGCTTGGAGAGCACAGCGGTCACCTGCAGGTTCACATCGTAGGGCTGTGGGACAGAGAGGAGTCAGAGAGGAAGCTACACAGCGAATCAGCTGCAGATTCAATCAATGTGTAGAACAGCTCTGAATTATTAACACAAACTAACGCACAGTCAGAAGCTCTTACTGACTCGTCACTAAACACAGCTGCGATAAGAGCTGCCAAAAAGTGCATTTCGCTAAAGAATCTGCATATTCCCCATCCAACATGATTAGTCAAATGAGTTTATGGCAAGAGCTCATTATATTTTTTTGTTTGGAAAAATAAAAAGGCCTCTGCATAATCATTAGCTCACTCACATCATGTCCGTTTCTTCTCCACTTTCCATTAGAGGGATTCATTTAGGCGTCATCACAGTGAACTGTTCTCATACAGCAGGAACATTTAGATCTCAGTGTAATTACATCTTTTTAAACTAATATTGCTTTTTTAGGAGCGATGGCTCTCTCTGGGTTTGACCTTAAATAGGCTTTGAAATGATTTGCATACAGAAAGCGTGTCTAATTCACTGGAGTCTGGTTGCACACAGCTTGATTAATCAGCTGAGGACTCAACAACCTTTCAAACTTGAGAAAATAAATTATTGTGCAACTTATTTGCTCCATAAACAACAGGCAACCTTTTTATGGATGTGTTTACAGCCTGAATGTGTAATTCGTTTTTTTCTTTGGGCATCTTGCTATTCAGACAGGTGGCTCTTAGACAATGCAACAGATTTTACAAACATATATTTCAACACCTTGGCATGCAGTTGTTCTGCAGATATTTGTAATATGGAGGGTCACCTGATCGAGGATGCGGCCCATCCTGTCGAAGAGAACCTTGAGGAAGTGGCCCTCGAAGAACGGGCTGTCCAGGTTACACTTCTCTAAAGGTTTTGGATTCCCCCTCCAGTCCCACCGCTGGCAGACCCCACAATAGTCCCTGAACTGAGGAGGACAATATATCCACACTTTAATATCTCTTCTACTAGCTACAGAGGAGAAAACTGATTAGCAACAGTACCCACAGAGGGCATCAAGCGATAAGCATGCTGTAGAATGAGCCTCACCTGTCTGTGAGCGTCTCTGAGGTAGGTGTCATAGCCTGTGCCTTCGACTTGATACGATGACTTGGCCTCATCAGGCACCAAACACAGGAAACTGCAGGCAGCAATATTTCAATGTTATTGACAACTAAAGGGCTCTGCATGCTGCGTGTTGTGTCAGCAGCAGACTGTGTGTGTGTGTGTGTGTGTGTGTGTACCTGTTGACGATCTTGTGGACCTCCGTCTTGCCGTCAGACTTTGAGTTGTCAGGACTCTGTGGTGGAGACGAGGTGAGCCAATCAGATCCGGATAGCCTGCTATCAGGAGAGAGGTCATCCCCGAACAGTGGATCCTCCTCAAGGTCTCTATGGACAGAACACATGTTGATATGACCTTTCTATTATTGTTGTATGCGTAATGTAAGGGATTCTAATTTCTATTCTGCATTGTACTGAAGTCCACTTTCTCTGTATTTCATTGTGTATTTAAAAAGGGGACATATGTACTGTTTTATGGAATGATAGCATATTAAGGCTTATTAGGTGTACCATTAGATACTGGTGTGTAGTATGGAATTGTAATCAATGTCTACTGTACATGATGTAGGGATGAGGTTTTACTGCATTTACTGTACCTGTATGATATTACTAAGTATGTTTAAGTGTGTCTGTATAGTCCCTGACTGTCTTCAGCTGTTCCGTGAACTCATCTCACCCTCTTGAAACAATGATCATGTAAACCCAATATTACAGTGTTCTATTTGGAGACTTATTTCCTCTGTATGAGAACTATGAAGCAACATTAATATAAAACTATAAGCAAGCTATTGCTCGGAATGTATCATCTCCAAAAAATTATAATTAAAGTCATAGCTGGTTGACATGCATTCCCCAAAAAACATGTCATAAAAAGATTGAATCCCCAAAAGAAAGGAAGGTTTTTGCTGAAAAACACAGCGAGTTGATGCATTCACTTTATTTCCACTGGTGTGTGTTTGTGCAGATGATTTTCCATGCAGGATTATAAGGCAGCAGAGGGGAGGTCAGAGGCGGGTCCTTACACAGCATCGTGGGGCAGCCCGTTCTCCAGGGGCTCCCGCTCCTCCTGGGGTTTGTTCTCCAGGTAGTTCCTCTCCCCCAGGCCGCGCAGCACCAAGCTGTGCAGGATGTGCTGGTTGGGCTTCTGGATCAGCTGCTCAAACAGCCGCAGCGTCATGATGCTGATCTGAGGACAGAATGAGGATCAGCTCCCACCTTAAACCCAACAACCTGCCAATATTTGCTAACTGACTAAAAAAAAATGTAGGCAGTGACTTCAAACATCAAAGACATGACTCATCTCTCTCTTGAGTGATGAAAATGTGTGCAACAGTCACTATTTATAATGAATTTGGATTATCATATGAATCACTGAGAATTTGAAGGGCAGATGGACAGTTATCACACTTTCATTGTTAAGGCACATTTATGATCACAAAAGGGTGGAAAAGAATCAGCCAGACATGAATGATGTCACATTTGTTATCATAACCAAGTACTTCCTGAATCAGATGTGAAAAGTACCTCGTCTGAGAGATGGTCGCAGTGCTCGATGAGTCTGTGTCGCAGTGGATTCTGAGCCACAGTCGCAGCGGTCTCTGGCTCCGTCTCCTCTCCCAGCAGGAAGTAGATCATCTCCTGCAGCAGAGCCTCTGAGGTCACCTGCCTGATGATCCTGTTCAGCAGGGCCGTGGAGGTCAGGATGCCCACCTCCGACCTATGTGCACCCACAAACACACCACATGTTAATGAGCAGTCACCCAACTGACAAGACGTATAAAAGGCTGATTGATTGATTGATGACTCACGTCTGCATCAGCTGCGGCTCCATCACAGACACAAAGAATCTTTCCCTCACATTTCTTGCCATCACTGCTGCTGCTGACTGGAAGACAAAACAAAATGTACTTCAGCCTTCTGTGGCGTTCAGATAACAAAAACAACTTCAAGTCCTTTGATTCTGACTACAATGTGACACATGAAAACACAGTGAGTCAGCGTGGGACCTTCTGAGCCTCCTTGATGAGCTGGTCACAGTAATCTAGCCACGACAGGAAGGAGATGAGAGGCCTCTTTCCTGTGAAGATAGCAGCATCCTCCTTCAGGTTATACACGTCCAGACTGAAAAGAGAGAAATAAAAAAAAGGTAGAAATATTAAAAAGCTTGATGATGAAACTCCATTTATCCACTAAAAATAGCATTTTTACACAGAATGCTATTTAGGGGTGTCGCTGCCACGTCAAATTAAAAGCAAGACTTCAGATGGTAAAACAGCTCTTTACAATTCTTTGAATATGTGAAAGAAATGTACCCCCAGTTAACAGACTCCACCGTCTCGATGTCCAAGGGGTCCATGGACTGTGGCAGGGCTTTATAGAAGGACACCAGCCTGTCAGTCAGCAGCTCACAGAGTCCTGTGTTTTCTGTTAAACACTTGGCAGCTGCAGGCTCTGGCAAACTGACCAGCAGCATCAGACCCTCGCATGCCTTCACCACTATCCTGCCATCCTGAGAGCAGAAGAAATGGATACAGCTCATGATTTAACATTCCACTCAAATAGAAAGGACGGCTAAATAAATCTTCAATGGGGATTACTTACGGGGCTCTTTGTGAGGTTGAGCAGCGATGTGACGAGATTGTAATTGTTGCCGTTATTGTTGTTATTGGTGGGACTAGAGGTGGAGGCAGCAGCTGCAGCTTCCTCTGGGTGGTCAGCCCGCCCCATTGCTGCAGACTGACCGGTGTCTGGATCCAACACATTGTCCTTCCCCGCCTCCGTAGGTCTCTTCGCCTCAGGTCGCTTTGATTTGTTCTGCAAATAACACAACAAATTAAAGGTTCTTCTGAACTTAAACATAATACAAGGCTCTTTCTTACAATAAATATAGATTGACATTTAGGAATGAGATGCTCAAATGTCTCTCTCTGGTGTCATAGCAACTCACCTCGAGGAAGAAGTTGACAAGGTATGGGTCCTGCTTCAGTTTGGAACAGACTATACAGAGGAACTGAATCTCTTCGTTTTCTGTAGGAGCAGCCAGCACATCTCCACACAGACGGACCAGTTTCTGTCAAAGGAATTTCACAGCGACATGGGGAAAAAAGTAAAGGATAAGTTACATAACCTCACTGTTAGTGTACCATTTTGAGGAGACGGATTATCAGAAAGACACTGAAATCCAGACTACATCACTTCTCACCTGCACAGGTCTGTGGACATTGATGTGTGGCAGGAGAGGTTGACGAATGTGTGCTAGCAGCTTTGTGTAGAAGGTGAGCACCTGCTGCTTCATCCCCGGAGGACACTGATGAAAAATTACATTTAAAAAAAATTAAAAATAGAATATGTTCAAATGTGCTTTATACCTATATAGATGTGTCGCCACCATGAGTGGAATTTAGCCAACATTGCGGATTCATTTAAGAGCATAGCGAAATTGTGTCTTCTGATCTGATTGTACAATCACTGTTGTGTCTAGCCTCCCAAACTTCCATGGGCCAAGTTCCCATACATATCAGGGCCATATGTGTTATCTATATTTTCCTGGGGGTATAGAACATGTAGTTACCAAAGCATGAATGCCTTACATCTGCCTTTCCCAAGGTGTAGAGAGTCTCGAGGATCTTGTGGTGGAGGAGATACTCCATGCAGGGCCCCGTCTCTCCAGACTCCCTCTCCCTTTCCTCCTGGGTCAGGATGTCCAGCATCTGTTCCAGGTGGGATGGGATATTGGTGTCTGTGACTGGAGCTTTGTCATCTAAGAGGGGAAAACACAGATATATGTCGGAACCTTGGTATGTCCGTGAGATACATGCATAAAGAAAAAGGCCATGTGCCAAAAGCTCCAGCAATTGTTTATCTAACCACTTCAATTCAACTGCACAGGTATCTCCCCAAAAACAACAAACAAATGTTAAAACCATACATTTGATGTCATATTTGTTTGAAACCATGTGTAAAGTTAACTGTTTTGATGTAACTCAGTCCAATGTTATTTGATGACATACAATCTTTTTTTGTCAAGTTGCGGTAAAATCTTATGACAGTAACCATTTCTCACTGCTTTTAAATGGCACTACATGTATTGTAAAGCACATGCAGACATTGGTGAGTTGCTGACAACAGGCTGTTTACTCATTAGCAGAAGTGAGTAAAGGAAGGCAGCATGACAGAAAAGCATGCACCTTTCACACAATGCTGCGTATGATAGAACGACTGCTGCCAAATATGAATAAATAGGGGAATGCTGTGCATTAAATCAACTAAGGTTGCGCATGTCTGTCACGCTGAAAGTAACAGAGCACACAATGCAGTCAATAAGTCAGGTTAATGTCACAAAGATAAATCACAACCATTTTCATCAAAATAATCAATTATTTCTCAAGTGGCCTTGGAAGTATAGAAGAAGTTAATTCAAGTCACAAGTCTGGAAAATCTGTGATTAAATGCCCCTGAAAACTAGCTCAGCATAACCCTCAAAAGTACAGATAATCCCCCCTCAGCTGTTCAGGGTGTATTTTGTTGAACTGGCCAAACTAGAAGAACTGCTGAGAAGAAGCTGTGGTTTGGGATAATGAATACGAGATTCAGATTTTACTACCGCAAAATACACAGACTAGACGGCAGAAATGTTCATTGAAGTTGTCTTTACTTGACTGGCTTTAGTTGCCAAGTAAATCTTAGTTGCGACTTGACGCAGAGTATATTTGTTCAACTTGCATAGATCCCACAAATTGAGATATATTGCAAACTCAACCAGCATAACAGTTCCAACATAATTAAAAATGGGCAATTTAATTCAGATTTCTTCACTACCATTCCATTTGCACTTCCTGACTAATGCTACATGTTGACAATAAGTGGATTAACAGCAGCAAATATACTGTTATCTGTTACTGTAATATAAACAAGCCTACATACAGTCTGACAAACTTAGTTTCCTGCCATTGTTTATATCCACACTGGTCCTATCAATGCGGGACAAACTGTGAAAGCAACCTGCATACCAATCAACATCTGGGAATATCATGATTTATCCATTAAAACATTTCTTACCAGATGTCTCGATGTAATAATGTGTAATTGCCTTCCAGTGATAGACAAAGTCCTCCTGCAAGGGCAGCGACGGGGCAAGCTGAAAAAGACAAAATGCAAACATAGACGTTGTTGTATGTTTACACTGGTGGGGAGGAGAGAAACACCCATTATCAGGGCAACATGTTTACATAAGTCAGTAACTTCCAACCGACTTAGTTAGGAGACAGGTTGTTCTGGGGAAATGTATATCTTCTAGCAATACTGTCACTTTCAATAATACCTTCTCAGTGTTGAACAGATGTAATGTGCCACTACAATATGACTTTGATAATGGTTTAAACGTGTTGTGAATAGAGAGCCATATGTCTGGAAAACAAGTTAGTAATAATTTAACAAGCAACTGTTACGCCAGAAGACTAAAGTGTTCACCTGCCAGACGTATTTTGTTTTTAAACACTTGACTTGAAGCCGCTTGAAACTGTTTTAAAGCCATGCTATACAAGGTTCTTAGCTAGATGACTAACATGTTATATTAGGCTTTAAAGAAAGGCTGTGCGAGATAACCCACAGGCTTTTGCTTTAATGTTAAGGTTAAAACGTTTACGCAACATTGAAGCAGGTGGTTCAGTGGTTTCGACACCACTCCGCCTGAAACGAAATAGCTAGCTACAGCAATACTTTAGCTTTTTGGGTCTGTTTTTAGCTAACATTAGCGGCTAACTAGCTAAGCTAGCCTTACTACATTAAACACGTCTTGCTCCACCGAAGATACAAAATGACAACACTGAAATGTGTTAGTTTGTGGTACAACAGAACAGACAAAGAGACAACCTCACGGATATATTATCGATAAGAGGGACGAATAAGTTGGCATGACAAACACAAAACGCTAACATTAGCTTAGGCTAATTGGTTAGCTCGCCAGTTAGCAATGTATCTCTTATGCTGACGTTATGGTATGTTGTGTCTGGACGACCAAGGACCCCTTTCAACTGAAATACACGATAAGAAATGCATGCCAATGGATAAATAAATGTTGTTTTTGAAAAATAATACTCACCGCTTCAACAGCATGTTGAAGAATGGACGTAAATTTGGAAAACATTTTGTTCTTTGACTGGACTAGTTTCTCCCGAGAAGACCTAGAGAATTCCTCTATCTTCTTCTTCCTGTTGTTGCCGCCTCGATCCAGATTGGATTCATACACTGACCCTTGTAACGAAATAATAAAGGTAAGCAATAAAACCGTAACACGTTGTCTGCCACAGGTCTTCAAAGGCCTGGCACAACCACTGTAAACAAGACAGCCACAGACTCAAGTATCGTCTGGGTCTTCTCACTTTGGACACGGTGGCACTTCCCTCGCCAAACGCCTCTCTTTCTAATCCACCAGGGGGCGCAGGCACACAAGGCACCGGCTAATAATTACAGACCACCATCAATGCATACAAATGAAGACATAAATAGCCTACATACAATCAGGGACGATGTTCTATTTTTACAGCTTGGGATCAAGAATCATTAACCCCACGTCAAATATATAGTAAGTATGGAATTCCGATAACCAAGCAATGTGTTATTTCGAAAATATCCGCTGAACTGCAAAATCAATTGATTGCTCCCATAATACACGGACTCGGCTATTCTATGATTTTGCAGTGTTTTTTGTCACATAGAGCTGAGTTAACGCATGCTTTAATCCCACTGATTTTGATTTTTTTTTTTTTAAGAGCCCACGTGAGGAAAATAACGCCAAATATTTCCCTTTGAGTAGCTGGATTAATGGAGGAAAAAATGAGAAAGAACATGCATTCCTCCATAGTGCCTGTCAACTTTGTGATTTAGCCCAACTACCACGTCCGAAACAGCACAGTCATCCCAGATACAAGTAGGCGGACCAGACAGCAGCTGCAGACGAGGAATTCAAAGAATCAATTCATTTATAACTCCCTAATAATTATTTAATGGTACACTATGTTCAAATATGGACGTAAACTTGTCGGGAAATTGGAAGGATGCTGTCTGTTCCAGGACACGCCCTGTCGCTGGAAAGTGCTCTAACCATCGTGCAGTCTAGTCTAGTCTACCAAATCGCGGGCTGCATGCTTCCCTGCGTTTAATCCCAACAAATGACAGGTAAAAATTTAAAGAACAGATAATATCCGGCTGTCAACTGGTCTCTCCCCCCCCCCCCCCCCCTTACAGCTGCACCGGGGCATCTCCTCCTGGTTGTCTCGGTAAAGAAAGAGAGGCTACCTACCGGGCATGTCTGCTAAAGGTGAGTATCTTTTGCCGCAGAAGCCTTCATGACAATACACACACACACAGGGAAAAAAGTATTTTAAATGGCGGGGGGGGGGGGGGGGGGGGGGTGGTCTTGGTTCAACGATGGATGCAATGGATAGCCCATTTGCGTCTTCTTTCGTGAGGATCAGGCTGTGGTAATGACTGTTATTCTAAGTAGGTTACACCGGTACATAGCTGAAACTACAGCTTCCACTGCTGCAGCCCTTTCTACACAGCCTACAACTTATTCTGTAGATATAAAACACTCTTTTGCAATCTATAAATAGATCACACTTTTTTAAATTTTTAAACCCCAGCTGTGATATTGAATGTTGTCTGATTGATGTTTCCTTCGCTATTCTTAGTAAGGGATGGGGCACTTCATTAGTTTAAGGTGGGCACACACCCTCATTGTTGCATAAATGAAGCAATTGATGGAAGACTTGTAGCATATGGTGTTCATTCTTAATAGGTTGTATTACAGTGGGCTTGTGGAATTCAGTGTAACAGTAGCCTATATAAAGCTAGTGAGGTGGCAATAAGTAATATATTTTCAGGGAAATGGAAAATAAATCCCAACATTTGGTGCAGATGCTGTTTTCATTTCTTGTGCATAAATCCGTTAATACCTGCAGGCGGAGGTTTGTCCCCATCAGGTGGGCTGTGGTGGATTTGTGGCAGGTGACTGAGATAAAGAGCCTCCAGCTGTTCCTGCTGTAGGTTGTGATTACACAGCTGGATATATATATACAGAAAAGTTGCCATATGAACCTGACCTCAAGGTTATTGTATCAAATCTGCAGTTGGATCCATCATGATAGGTCTTCTGTTATTGTGTAAAGCCTTCATAGTGTACATAATGTCACTCCCCTTCACACTCTCTATGGTTGAGCCAGCATTAACAACATGGCTTTGAACTCCCCCATCACTGATGTGGCCTCCCTGTTCTGCATTGCTGCGGGACGAGATCGATGGCAGCTCAGAGCCCACCCGTTTTATGGACCACCGTGGTAATTAGATCTGATTAGCCCTTGCAAATCATTATCCATGAAAAGTAACTGTGGCAGTTACCTCTGTGGTGGTTACAAACATGGGAGGTTTCTATTTGTATTTTCACAGGCCCATTGATTTACACAGTCCTTGTAATAACATGTCAAATCAAAGAGATATTTGTCCTGGGCAAGGCCGAGTCAATACATTCTAAATTGTCCTGTCACATGTACTGGGGAAGTTGACTTACACCATGTTTTCCAATATTTCAACAAACAACAGTGTTTTTGTGTAGAAAATTATTCAGACAATTTCTTTGTATTTTATTATATTATTTTCTTTCCAAATGTAGTTTTATTTGTAGACAATCTGTATTCATGATTTGAACAGTCATAATATTTATTAAATATTTTTTATCTACAGAAAATGTAAACCATCCTTAAATCCTTTAAAGGGGCCCTATTATGCTAATGTTCAGGTTACATATTAGTATATTGTGCCTTTACTGTGACATGTTTACTGCTTCAATGTTCAAAAAGGTCTTTATTTTCCTCGTACCGCCTGTGCTGCAGCACTTCTTCAATCAATCAATCAATCAATCAATGTTTATTTATATAGCCCAATATCACAAATGTTACATTTATCTCAGTGGACTTCACAGTTTGTACAGAATATCAGTATGACAATACGACACCCTCTGTCCTTAGACCCTCACATCGTACAAGGAAAAACTTCCGAAGAAAACCCACAGTTCTTTTCACCCTCCGTCTGAAACCAGAGCCCAGTCTGCTCTGATTGGCTAGCTGGCTGGCTCTGTTGTGATTGGTCAACAGCTTAGAGGTGTCCCGCCGCTTAGCCTATCTTTTGCAATGTGTTGGAGCGCAAGCCAATACAAGTGCAATTGTGACATGGGATGTCATTATGGTAAGAAGTAAACAAAGGAGTCAAATCAATGCGTTTCAGGCAGGGGGGGGGGGAGTGTTTGGAATATAAACTCAATTGGAGGGAACTTTGTAATTTTAGCCTTTGCATACCATTTACATGCCCCAAAACCTATATAATACCCTACAGGGAATGGGAAAACCCAAATATCATAGGGCCTCTTTAAGTCAAGCAGAGTGGAAACATTTTCCAATTCCAACTTTCAAACTGTTATGATTCACTGTTTTTCTTTTTCATATGTGATAGTAAATGTAATATCTTTGGTTGCAGTGCCAAAACAAGCAAATTGAAAGAATCACACTGGGCTTGGACAAATGTATGATGATCTGACATTCATACAGGAAACGATTTAGAACCAAAAAATGAATCTGAATATTAATCAAAAAACGAAAGTCAACGTTAGCTGTTGCCCTAATTTTACAATTTCCATGATTGATGTTCTGTAAATCCATATACAGTACAGATGCTTGGCCCACATTTTATATTTCTAGATATTTTAGCCGCCATTAATCTATAGCGAAGATCTTAAACACGTTAGAAGCCTAATGAATTTTTTTCCTTCCAACAGAAACAGGAAGTGTCTCAAAAAAAGTCTCAAATGACTCCCAATATGCCTTTATGATTACCAGCCCCTCCCTCAGCTGCCCAGCAAGCCTCAGCTATTACTGAGCTCTCAGTCTTGCAGTCGCCAAAACCCCCCCCCCCCCCCCCCCCTCTCTCTCTTATCAGCACATGGCCATCAGCTTTTACCTTGATGCTCGTCCATTAGTCACCCCACCTTACACATAGTACACCCTTGCGGCCATACTGCTCTGACCTAATGTCATCATATTTCCTGTGCTGTTGTCTTTTGTCTATCTAAACATGATTAAAAAAAAAAAAAAAAAACCCTTTTTTTTTTTTTTAATTAAACCCTTATGCTGGGGGATGTTGACAGAGCACACACACTGTGTCATTTAGCATCATCCTGCCATTTATTTGTACTGTTTGCCGTTCTCTACTGTTGAGGTTAGCCAGTCATATGAGAGCATTTATTGTTCCTCTTGGTCCATTTAAGCCATTTATCCCTGCCTCACCGTAGAATTTTAAAACAACATGTTGAACTTCTTACAAATGTAGGCCAACGTTGTTCTTCCACTTCTCTACTACTAGCGGGCTGTTTTTATTGGCTTGGATGTTATATTTTATGTATGATTTAATAGTCCCTTTTTAAAGGCATTGTAGCAAAGTGTGCTGAATTTAGGTATATGAGGATTTTCCTCTCTTCTTAATGAAATGTCAACTGAAGCTCAGAAAGATTAATAGATGAAATGTGGATGTTTAGGCCTGTGATCACTATCAAAATGCAGAAAAACAGTTATATTTTCTGAAGAAGAATGATAGTATACCTTATTAACTATTTGTATATTCAAATCAGTGCCTCTTCCCTACGTACGTTCTATCATGAATGCAAGGCATAAATGTCAGCCGTAATACATTGGGGGCTACTTTTGTATCCCCATCTTCAATTAAATATACTTTTTTTTTGTTGCTTTTTCCAGTAGTCCGGATATCTTTAAGCGAATATCAGCAAATAACTTCATCCTTGGAACATCTTCAGTTGTACCCTGCTCTGATGTCCCTGCCCACTTTCCTTGAGCAGGGTTAGCACATCCTGCACACCGTTACACTGCAGTGTAATCCTGATGATCAATGGTTGATGCATAAAGGAGACACAGCTCCTCTCAGTAACTTAATCTGATGCCTCATCCCTTATCCGACCACTGGAGAGGGCTGCTCATGCTCCAACAGCACGACCCCCTGCGTCAGCACTTCTCTCTCTGTGTGTGTGTGTGGTTGTGGTGTGTGGTGTGTGTGTGTGTGTGTGTGTGTGTGTGTGTGTAGTGTGTGTGTGTGTGTGTGTGTGTGTACTCTATGTGTGAACATGAGGGTTGGTCTGCGCGCGCATGCATGTGTCCTGGCAAAAACCTGAATAATTGATGAGCAGAGGAAAGAGTGAAAGCACTGCCGGACGGGACGGTGTGTGTGGGAGTGTGTAGAGATGGGGGAAAGGGATACAGTGTGGCAGGAGCCTGGCTACGATGGGATCTGCAACTACGCCCAAAGAATCACCTCCTGCTTCGGACTGGATGGTAAGACAGGGGGAATAACAGAAGAAGAGAAGGGGGGGGGGTTTGTTCATCCTAATGTGAAGCAGGATGCAGAGGCTATGAAAATGATGCGGGTGAATTTTATGTGCGATGCTGATTTTTCTGCAGGCAGGGAGTGCAGCATTGTTGTGTTTGTGTGTTGATCTGCGAGTGTGTGTGTAGTTGTGTTAAAGCATCCAAAGAGTGGATGACAATTGGAGGGCAGTGCCTCACTGCAGCACAATAGCATGTCCTTAGCTACCCTGAGGTCCATGTGTGGTTGTAAAAGTGTACGTCTTATAGCTCAAAATCACACTCTATCTTTTCTCTGGAGTGAAACACTGGCTTTCCTGAATGGGAGAGTGATGGTGGGCGTGTAAGCGGAACCTGAATTAAGTCAAATTAGATAAATACTGAACAATCATAACCTTTAAAGTGCAGGCCAAGACCGATATCTTGACACCATAAGGATATGTTTTGCTTTGTCATTGTCTGCTGGTCTTTTCATCATGCATTTGTATCTCAAGATTTATATCATTTCCTGGGAGAAAGATAGACGCCATTAGCTGTTTGATGAATATTAGATGTCATGGAAGGTTTTCCGATCTTTGCATGGTTTAAAAAAAACATACCGTTGCCAGTTGGTTTAAATCATATCCGATCACTGGTGGGTGGAATCTTGTTTTTGTAGAGTTTGCTTAGATTCTCCCTCTGCATCATCTATCTTTTCACCTCCCACCGGGACATCTCTACGACTCAAGTTTTACCTCTACTGAACTCACATTTCCAAGAAAGGTGAATGCATCTTTGACTCAAGAAAGAGTGTTTGAAGCTAGGACGTTAGTTATGTGGGTTTAACTTCAAAAAACAGTCTGGGCATCTCTGCAGAAACATATTCAGCCCCATCATGAGTTGGTCTAAAGATTATTAACTCACAAAATGCCTTCTTACTAAGTTACATCTTCTAAAATCCTATACCCGATGAATTGAAAGCTATTGACATTTACGCTTTAGCGCTGATGTAGTTGCAGTGTCTTTCATTGTGAAGGATCCTGCTGATGAATAACAGTGCGTTTGTTCATTGTTGTCTGGTCCAATGACCTTGCTTGCTGTTAACCTTGTAGAGAACTGGCAGACACCCAAGGCAATATACCCGGAATATCTTAGATCGCTGTGATGCTGTACACTCGTGCATCCAATTGGTTAATGCAAAGGATATTCAAACAAAAAACTATTTAGTGTCATAGAATGGAAATGCATGTACATCTTGTTGTTTAATGACTTAAGTTGACCAAATCACACGGATACAAGTCATTAAAAAAGATTTTGATAGAATTCCAGCTAGAAATTGGTAGGGTAGGGTTAAGTAAATATGATGAATAAAGTTGATCATGCGCATTTATGCTTTTGGATATATTAAGATACTCTGTTCTCAGAACAAGGTATCCATTTTTTGATTAAAAATATATACAGTCGGTGTATTTCATCTAATAAAAATGTTTAGTTAATGTTTAGTTAATATTATTAACAAACTGAAAACTCATCTCTTTCGACTCCACTTCGAGCGTTAGAACTATTAACGAAGCACTTTTATACTAATAAAGGACTGGCTTACCTAAAGCCAGTTGAGTAGCACTTGAAATGTTTGGCTCTATGAAACCTGATGTACTTATATGATTCTGTTTTCTTCAAGGTTGTGTCTTCCTGGTCGAATGTACTTATTGTAAGTCGCTTTGGATAAAAGCGTCAGCTAAATGCAATGTAATGTAATGTAATGTAATTATGACTAAATTACTAACCTTAAGACCCATGCAAGTGCTTTGATTTTGTTTAATGATATAGGCTAATGATAATTTGCTCAGATTGCAGAAAAGGATATAGTGTTCGATGTTATAGGGACTGTGATAAATGGCAATAAAGATGCCATGTTTTAGGATTGCCTAAAAATATAATCTTTATTTGCTCATGTTTTATGCATATGGTGGTATGTTCTTTTAACTATTATCAAATACATTTGTTTTTCAATTACAATATTTAACACCATGTTAAGGCCGCTACACACCAACCTGAGACCAAAGAACGCGTACCGAAGGCGTCCCGACTTTTACGTCCCGACTTTTACGTCCCGACTTCTACGTCGCCTGCGTCGGCTACACCGCCCGCCTACGAACACACCGCAAAGACTTCAGTCGATGAGTGGCAATATCTGTCCTTACCAGCAGGCAGCGGTAGTGTGTATTCGTCATTCAAAAGAGGCAACAGCCAATCAGAGTGATTTCTTTGGCCGACTTTCTTTGCCGCGGGAGGTGTGAAAATGTGCCGTAAAGCAACGACGGTGCGGGACACACCAACCTGAGTAGGGCGCCGCGAATGCCCGACTGCCTCTGACGGCCTCTGACTCCCAAAATCGGGTAGGTGTGTCAGGGCCTTTAGTGTATTGAATAGCAAACCCTGTATGGTGATGCGTAGGCTTATTGCCAGATTATTTCCATTACACAGCCCTTGTCATTGGCCAGATGTTAAAAAGGGAGAGCAGTAATTGGGATGCACTTCAATCACATAAAAAGAGAGACTCCCACAAAACACAGGACGGATCTGATGTAGAGCCACCTAACCCCACCCAGAAGTTAATCATAGGCTCCACGTCAGCCCTAAGCTGCTTAAGGCACTATGCTGGTTGGGCTGAAGACACTCATAGTGTAAGCTTCTTTCCCCATTTCTCACTCCGCTCTACCTGCAGCAGATGTCACACATGTCGCCTGCTGTTTGGCTGCCCCACCTCAAGGTGGACATCCGCGCTCCACTTCTTACATCTGCAGAAGATCTCAAGTGACAGGTGGAGGGACTGTAACAGGAGGTGTTTTCCACTGGAGGCATCGCTGGATTTTGCCATGATTTTATGTGAAGGTGCCCAAAAAGCTCTGGCTCCTTTTGTTTCCGTTTGTGTGCCTCTATGAAAACACCATGCTCTTGATGTCCAAAGAGAAGGTTTGAGGACCGAACTTGGCTGACGTCTACCTGCAGTGCATCACCTTTCTCTGTGGGAAAACAGAAGGGGAACGGGACACCATGCCCACGCTGCCCAGTATGAACAGCCTAGGCAAACTGTGCAGCTCCAGCCGCAGCAAAGGTGTCGACCGCGTCCGGGTGAAGCGCAATAACTCGGTCAAGCGCATGTCTATCATCGAGGATGGGCATGTGGCGGAAGTTCTGTACCTCATTCCTAAACAGTACATGCAGCATCTGCCCAACATCGACCCCAATGAATATTACCTGAGTGAGAGGCTGAACGATGTGGCTACAGGTAGGACAGGAGAGAAGATTGGAGATGAATTCACCCATCTCCCATTGCACACATCCATCCTAGCTGGGGCTGACTAAAAACCCAGTCTCCTTAATCAATGATAAATACAATTTGAAGTGACATTTCATTTCATTATACTTTCCCTCTTCCTTTCTTCCCTTGTGTTTGTTAATACCAAGTTATTTCGGTCCTGTATTTCAGTGTGGCTCCTCTGTTTGCGAGTACAGGTGGATTTAAGGGAATTAATGTTGCTGTTGCACGAGATTACTTCATTAATTGGATGACAGTGAGTGATAACTCCTCTTGAGGTCTCCATATCTGATCTGTGCATGTGTGTGAGAGCTCCGATGCTCCCGAGTTACACAACCGCAACTCCCAGACGCGTGAAGTGTTGCAAACGTTGAAACAGCCAGGAAATGAATAACTCCATAGTTATATAATGGAAACCAATATGCAAAGGCAGACCTGCTGCATGTTTGCCAAGCAACAGTACATGGGGAAGCAACATGTTGGCTTACATCAGGATTACAAAATGGGCAAGAGGACAAATCGAGATTTTCAGATCTTATGTATTCTCTGACTACATGCCAGGCACATAAATGAAAAAAATCATTGCTTGGAATTAAGTTGTTTTCAAATAACACAGACCGCAGAAACCCTGTTTATTTTCGAGCGAAAGTTTGATTGACTGATAGCTTAGGTTCAAAGAAGCTTTGTGTCTGAACCGGGATCAAAGATCACAGAGGTCATGGCTTATGTTAGACATTTCCTTCCTTGAGTGACAGCTAAAAACGATCAAACAGTGATAATGACAGCTGCTCATGTTGCGTGAGTCCTTTAGGGGCCAGGTCTGAGTCATGTGTCTGCTACTTTATGGTTTTTGGACCGGAAAAAGTCTTACAAGACTTTCTTAAGACACCATATCCATCTTTCAAACTTGCAAAGACACAATAGTCATCTTTTATGTACCCTTAACCTTTCTTTAAACCTGTCTAGTGTTCAACTGTCAGCCAATACAATTGAAACATTGCTGCATTATTTCAACGCTTTTGAATATGAGTGGCACTATTTCTGCTCCAGAATGATGTCACCCAGAGGTCACCAAATGTTTGACGGTACCTCAAAGAAACACGAAAATAAATCAGCAACCCGAGCTTCCTGTGGATTGTAGTTTTAGATGTATGTGCGCAAGATGTAGCAATCCTTATAAAAGGAAGAATGTGATTAATGTGCTGTTGAAAACATATTTCTGTGTGTATTCAGGGCAAAACAGGATGTGTGAATAACACTTTGAAGAAGGTTGCACAGGAATGCTGTTTAAAAGGTTCTCGCTGTTTGTAAAAATAGAAACAAGCTGGTGAGGTGCTTATCATGACAGAGTGGCAGGCCTGTTGAGGAGTAGAGGAGTTCATCCTGGTTATTAGTGTTTTATAAGTGTCACCATGGATTTGTAAACATTTGCAAATCACCCCGCTTTTAGCTAAGAGTATTTACACATGTTGCATTAGTCCGCGTGTGTGTGTAGTTCCTATAATCCTAATTCAAATCCCAGTGCAGTATATCCACACACACCACTTTTATTTACTGTAAATGTCACAGCTTTACAGGCAATAGTCCATAACTGTTAATCAAATGGCTTTTATTGGCGTCTCAAGCTACTGTAAATTACATCAGGGATTTATCTGTGTCGTGCCTACGGCCAGGTGATTAATGGTCACCAGACATGGATCATCCATAGGTGAGCCAAATACAGAAACCTTTCATCCATGGATAATAGGCTTTGTAACTCAGGAATTACTCTTGGCAAGCTTTAAGTAGCGTGAATGTCCAGCTGCCCCTACAGAGATTATTAAAAGAGTCAGAGTGATAATAGGTCCATTACCGTGTTATGAGAAGACACAATAAATGGACTCTTTTTGTAGCACCAAGCAAATAGTAGCCACACTGTAAATCTCTAATCTTCTTAAAGGAGACCAGCCAACCTTTGAAAAACAGCTCTTTTAACAAAGAAACTCAATACATATTTCAGTCCCTTCGTAATAAAAAAAGGGTGGAGTACTGGAAAAAATACCCGCTTACTATTTTTACAGTTTGACTCATTGGCATGTCTCCACTTCTCTGAGGAGAAAACGCCCCTGTGGAAAGTGATGCACGTTGGTGGGTATCCAGCAGAGGGCACAGTATGCTGCTGTGAATGAATGCATTATGAATGCATAATAGGGCTGCCTGCATCAGCAATTACAGAGGTGGTGCTGATGAAAAACCGTTCCTCCCTCCCAGGCTCAGAGGTACCGTGAGGCGGCCCCAGTATGTGACAGATGGATCAGGGATCCCATATTGCTGCTGGTGCAACATGCTTAAGATGCTTCTAAAATCATGTTTTTCTAGGCTTATATATTGGAGTCCCCCGCTATCATGGTTGGATAATGAGACAAAGCGCCCCTGGGCATAGACATGCAAGAGCCCCCCCACTTCCCCTACTTACACTGAAAAAACCGAGACGTTGACTTTAATTAAGGGTATTTTTTTTTTTTTAAATGCACATAACTGTGAAAGCAATACAATTAATTTATATTTTTTATTTAAACTTAATATTATTGCTTACGAATGACCTAATACAGTTATGTGAAATCTGTTGACATAATACATTTAGTTAAAGTTAACGTTTCAGTTTTCTCAGTGAAGGAGAACACAGTCTTTATCTTTTTTGAACCTATTTTTTTGTGGTCGTTTTGCATTTCTTTGTACCGGTAGTTCTTTTTTGTCTCTTTGTAGTTATTTGTGGTTGTTTTGCCGCTTTTTTAGTGAGTCTGTTTGCAGCTGTTTTGCATCTGTATGTGTTTCTTTATAGTTCTTTAATGTCTCTAGGTGGTTGTCTTTACCTTTTTCCTAACTGTTTTTAGTCTTTTACGGTCCCATTATGTCTCTGTAGTTGTTTTGGTGTCTTTTTGTACTTATTTTTGGTGATTTTGAGCCTTTTCCTGGTTTCTGCATGTATCTTAGTAGTGACATTTTGAAGGTGAAGCTATGTAATCCATCCTTGCATACTATGTCTCTGCTGGATTGCAGTGGATGTAAGTTGATCCCCAGGAGGCAAATAAGAACACGTCGAAATTTGGAGCATTGTAACCCCCAAAACACACCAGGAGCGTCTGCGTCGCGTTACGGCCGCGCCGCGGCGGTCGTAAGGATCGCGGCCACTCTAGTCAATGGGTGCTATTACACCACACGCGCCGCGTTACGGCTCAGACGCGTCCCAGAAGCGGCTCGGCGCAGCGCTTCTCTAAAATTAGGATGAATCCTATTTTTGCCGCGGCGCAGCCGTAAGGTAAACTCCTCCCCCCATCCCCCCGTAGTCTTTCAAGTAGGAGAATACATGCCAGCGTTCTCCTCCGGTTTACAGGCACTGTAAATGATATATATATAGAATAATTATGATGATGAATGCATATTTTTTTACCACTAAAATACAGCAACACATCTTTGATTCATGTCGTTTATAACTGGAATATTACAATTATTATTAACTGTGTCTGTAGTCTACAACACAACAAAATAGGAAATAACAACAATAAACACGATTTAAACAGACACAAACATAAACCATTTAACTACGTATAGCCTACTTACTTGTAGAAGTACAAATGTCCAGGAAATATTCCAAAATCAACAACAACTGCGAGGCTGCACACACGACGCTCCGCTTCCGCAACGTTTTGAAACGCGTCTGGTGTGTGTTGTCACAGGAGGAGGTCGCAGCGTGGCGCAGCCGCAACGTAACGCGGCGCAGACGCTCCTGGTGTGTTTTGGGGGTTAGTCAGACTTAAATGAAATAGTATTAGTATATAATTCCAATGGGGAATAAACATATAAGGTTTAGCATATAAGCAGTTACAGGCTGTCGATTTGTTATAGTATACTAAACAGTGCCAAATAAAACAAAGCTAACCACATACAAAGCTCATGTAAGTGGCCGTTTATGAGTTCTCTCTTTAAAGTAAAACATTTTAATCTTCCGTACAGTCATTGCCGTAGTAGATGATATAAGAGATGGAACTTGCCCTCCTGTGCTCTCTCTAATTGAATTTCAGATGAGCTCCTTAAAGATATTAATACAAAGCTATAGAGATCAAGGTCAGTTTGACCTCAAATGGACACCTTTGCCCTCTCATGCGGCCTTCACCCTACATGGCCTGCTGAGAGCGTTGCGATTATCATCTCAGGCTGTCACTCAAAGTGATCACGGCTTTACTTATCATTTTTAGGGTGCCATGAATTCACAGCATATACACAGTCTGCAATGCCCAGATTTACTCTTGCATTATAACTTACTGGATTTCTTTCCCCTTCTTTTTGAAATAACCGTTTTTGGCAACCAGTGCCGTTAATGTAGAGACAGAGTGGAAATAGGAAGACAGAGAGGATGACATGCAGCAAATGGTCCCGGGCTGGATTAGAACCCTGCTATCTCTACCAATTGAGCTATATATTGGCTCAGGAGGTTCTGTTTTGGGGGGATTTAGGGTCACTGTTTTTGGTGACACAGAAGCAGCAGCAGCCACCTGGTTGCTGCAATGAGGAGGCGGCTGACACAACAGAGGGGCTGAGAGAGAGAAAAAGAGAGAGAGCAGGATGGGGAAAGGGAGGAGGAGTGGGCAGAGCGGGAGGAGGAGGGATGGGATGGGAGGAAACAGGCAGTCGGGACGCAAATCCCACGCTGGAGCGGTGTTTTTGGGAGGAGAGCTTAGCAGCGTCTACATCTCTCTCCCTCTCTCCTTTTCTCTCTCTCTCACTCTGATGTCTCAGCTCTGGTTTGTGCTCTTCAGCCTTGACTAAAAAAAGGAAGTAGCAGTTCCTGAGTTCCTGATCGCTACCCCAAAGCCTTTTCTGGTGCAGATTTACCTCAATTCCAATGGTCATGGTCAAAGAAAAAGGTATTCCAGCGGGTCATGGTCAGTGTGTGTCAGTAGTTGTTTTGTGAATTGTGAGTGTGTTTGTAGATGTGTCTGGCTGTTTGAATCAGATTTAGTTGGAGTGTAATCTCCCGCTCTGATTTGATAATTTTTTGATGTGTAGATGTGTTATATGGACATGGTTTTCCTTATGTTGGTGTGTGTTGCTTGCGAGACTAATGACACTGTATAGATCTTTGATACATCTTCTCTTCAGTTATGGACTTGGAACGTGCTACGCCCTTCTCAGTACTCTCTAGTAGCTGATGCTCGTGTTGGAGTCTGCTTAATTTGGCACCGTCAGTCTTTATGTAAATGTGTGATGGAACAAAGCATCTGGCTAGTTGTTTAGGGGCATTCAAGATGATAATGTTCAGATGCACTGTTCCAGGTTAAAAACAGACCATCTTATAATGCAGGCTGGATATAAAGGTAGCATACAGAGAGAGAAGGGGGAGCACCAGTGTGAGGATCCACACTGCGCAGATCTGTGGACCTGCACTCCCGCTCTGTCTGCAGCCGTTGCCATGGCAACCATATAAAAGGTACACTCAATTGTTGTCAGTGGTGGCCTCCTTCATAGTGTCCTGTTAAGAGAAATATATGATTGTTTCCACCTATAATGGAGGTCGTACAGCTGCGTGGGATGAATTAGGTGAAGTCAGGGAGGCAGAGATATTCACATTCCCGGCAATTTGCTGGAGCACGCGGTCGTGAGGTTAAACATTGTTTTTCAGCATGACTCACAGTGAGCAAGCGGGTACTAAGGCACTATTTTCTATAATAGTAATAATACAAATAATAATGTCTGGTTTAAATTGAAAAAGGGCAGTACTGGCAACAATTTCCCTCCTCTCCTTTTGACTTACATCATAATAAATAAATAGGAATATAACTCAAATCCATAAATATTTCTTAAAGCAAACTATTACATCAATGTCTTTCAAATTAAAATCGATATAAATGTAATGACTCACAGTAATAAGTCATTATGTGTCATTATATGCCCTTAATTGTATCCCAATTGGTCCAGCATGATATATTACCCCTCTGTTTCAGTGGATGCTTGATGAGTTGATCCTCCACCTTGTGTAGATAAACATGTGTGGGCATGCAATATTTATATATCTGAACATATTCCTATCACCAAAACATGTTTACACATTTAGTTTGGAGAGATATGAGTGTGTAGGTTTGTTTTTGTATCTGACTGGATCCTGGAGGCGGTGTCCGGCTCTGGAGCTTTTTTCTCTTGATGTGGATTCAACTGGCCACAAAGAAAAAGTCCTTTGCCATTGAGTCCCCATGCTGGCAGAGCACCCTGTAACCTCTGGCTGCCACATGTTCAGCTCCCACAATCCCTCTGGAAGTTTTCCGTGTACTTAAACCTCTGCCATGACTGCTGACTCCTGGGATCAGTCTGTGGCAGGAGGCTTGTCTGGGGCTATTGTCAACATATAGCTTTTCATTTTTCTCTATTCTCCAGGGATGTCATCATGCAACCTGTCTGAGGCCAGGTGGGCTCTGTACCGTCAGGCTGACCAAATACTGTTTCACACAGTAAGCGCAGAGTGATGAATCACAATATAAGGATTGCAGTGTTAGCGTTTTGTCTGCTTGCAGGCGGTTGTCCTATTTCCAATGCCAAGAATACCGTTGAAATAATTTGTAATTTATTGGGACCAAATGTACCCGTGTCAGTCTGATCTTCATCCTAACATGGACATTTGTACAACTAGTTGGTACTCTTCCTTGCATTCTCAGCGAAAATTTGCATAAGAATCCTGTTGAGGAAAATCAGATGATCGTCATCGCCTGTACGTCACCAGCTCCCAGAACTCTGTGCATCCACAATCTCTTCTTTAGACATGAAAGTCCAATGTCTTGTGCCTGTGTGTAGCTGCTTCCCTGGGATTTTTTTACGCAGAGTGCTGCAGACAACTGCAGTCAACTGCAGTGCTGCCTCATCTTTGAAGCTTGCCAGTGTCTACCCCTGAAAAGAGGAGTTAAACCCTTTCAGAGACATTAGTGCAACACATACTCTCATAGACACACACTGTTTATACAGCTGGCACACAGGACCAGAATATACAGATGAGATAAGTGGCCGGCCCCGGGGGGGGGGGGAGACAGTCACATACCCTAAAATATACAGGCTATAACAACAAGAGCGATGAAAGCGAAAGAAACACAGACTGTAGCAATACTTTGTGCCAGTCAACAAGCCTTCCTGTTTGCCTGGCAGAAATCGGTTAGTCTATCACAGGAAATACGACACAGAGGCAAAAAGCCAAGGCCTTCATCAGCTCTACTGCCACAAACACAATGGCTCCTGCAGTTCATGAAGCCACCATTGTGTCCTCTTGGATAAGTGGCTGGTCTGGAAGTCCCTTTCTTTGTTTATCAGGATTATTATTGTGTACCTGCCCAACAACAAACGCTCCACACTGTGCCGTTCAACCATTCAGAACAGATCATTATTCCCAAACCCAGGTCCCCGGGGATTAGTCATTGAAGGTTGGGGGGCCTGGTGGAGGCCGATAGGGTCCCCCCCCCCCCCAAATTTGAGCCCGCGTTTGAAGTGCTTTGTCTGGGACGCTGGTGGCGGGGCAGAGGGGCGGGGAGGCAGTAACTACTGCCATACATATTCATGGTGGGGAGGGTTAAGAGCTCCTTGTTATGTCTGAGCGATGAAGAGCTTGGGACCACCTCCCCCCAAAGCACGCGCACACTCATTCGATCACGCAGTGGGATTTCATGGTAGGCATATTTTGTGCCCTTTGATATTCATTATAGGTCAGATCCCCTTGGAATTATTCATCCCAAACTGGTTGGGTTGGATGGGCTCTGGGGTAAAAAGTGTGTTTGTTTGTAGAACTAGAAAGATTACATTGAAACTGAAATAATTGGCAACTTTTTTATGGTCAATTAAAGGAATTTGCCAGAATTTGTTTTGTTATCAACCTTTGAAATAGAGAGTTACAGTAAAGCTTTTCTCTTTTTTCCATCATTTCTATCATCTTTCAAGGACATTGGACTTGAAGCATTTTTCTTGACATTTCATCGACCAAATGATTGCTCAATCAATGAAATCAATAATGAAAATAATCGTTAGTTGCAGCCCTCGTGTGTTTGTGCGTGTTTGTGTTTCATTGTCAATAAAGCAGACACATCTGGGGCCAAAAGTATTGGCATGGATGCCAAGAGTGGGGCTTTTGCAACTCTTTTCATCTATCCCTCTGTTTCTCTTAGTAACAAACACACTGATACAAACTAAGGCACACACACTCCTTTGGGTTTGCTTTCCATCTTCAAACTCTTTTGTCTGCAAGTCTTGCAACAAAGGCTATGAGCAACTAAATATTTTATCGCACCTTTTTCGTCTCATCTATTGTTTCATTTGATTCCCTTTTTCCCAGTGCATTTACAAAACCGCTACCATGGCTTCACATTCTTCAAGGTTAATGGAAATAAATGAAGGTAACAAAGACTGAAGCTTGTGCAGCAACTCTCTGTCAATAACCTCGCTTTTGTTGTTGTTGTTATTTACCAGAAAGGCTAGGACACGTGTTTGGGAAAAATCTGTCCTCAGGGGATTCAATATGGCCTTCTTTACATCCCTCCAGAGTATAATCTACAGCCTTTCATTATTGCCAACGCAGCTAGGCTCTGCTTAAATTGGTGGGGGGTGGGTATGATGTTGAGGTGGAGAAAGCAGCCCCCTTTTTTTTGCGCCTAGCTTTGGGATGCTCTGCTGGTTATTGTTCCCTAAGCACCGTGTGTGTGTGTGTGTGTGTGTGTGTGTGTGTGTGTGTGTGTGTGTGTGTGTGTGTGTGTGTGTGTGTGTGTGTGTGTGTGTGTGTGTGTGTGTGTGTGTGTGTGTGTGTGTTCATTGTGTGTTCATTGTGTGTGCAGGCTCATATCAGTCACTTTATCCCTTGGTGATGAGGCAGGACAGATCACTCTGTCAGCACAGCCAACACATCGAGCCCAGTGTGAGGAATGTGAGCAGCGGTCGGAAAAATGGTACTACTGTATATTTCACAGTAAGTTGCTCTGTGCTGAGGTTGCTTCATGGACCGCATCCTGGCTTATTTATAGCATTATATAATATACATTCTAGCAAATCAAGCGCCATTTTTCTGCTATCACAAGAACCCCAAAAGACTCGCTAATGGATTTATTTCAAATCCACATTATTGCTGTATCAAAGCTTGAAGTCATGCTTTTGTTAGCATGGAGTTATAATTGTGGACGCCAGCTTAATGTTTGAAAGAAACCTCACTAATGGATTTATGTCCAAACAAGTCATTTAAATGGCTGAATCTGAATCCTTTTGAGCGAGTTCGACATTTATTTTGATGTTGGCCTCTTGATTTTCATGAAACACCATGTAGAGTACACATCTCTGCTTGACTTTGTCACAGTCTCTCTCCCTCTGTGCAGCCACTGCTGAGGCAAACACTTACAGTGGAGGAGGCGGGGTAAGGCTGGAAAAACACACAGCAGCAGCGCTCATACATTCCCATCCAGAGCTCATTTTTTTAGATCCTCTGTGCATGGGATTCAAACATCCGTCTTGGATTGTTGTCAACCTTGTGACGTTAGCAGTGTTGACTTTTCCATGCAGTGTTAACAACCCAACACTCTATGAAATGTTAAAAATAGTAAGTTGGCAATACAAACATAATCAATCAATAATTTGATATGAACACTGGATAAAATTCCTACATGTTTGAATGGTTTAGCTGGTAAACACTGCAATTCTTCCCATCAGGTCTACAGAGCTTTTTAGTTTCTTCTAACACTGCTTTGGATTCAGAGCCTGCAATCATTTTGGTTCACTGACACCTCTATAATCAGCATTGTTTTCATGCGAAACAGGAAGCTCTTTCATGCATAAAAAGCTCTCAATCTTTAGTAAAGTCATTTTTTATGCATTTCTCATGCTGAATTACTCTTTTCCAAAACATTTATGAACACATCTCTTGTAAACACAAGATTTAACGTGATTATTTTGCATTATACTTTGTGAAGAATCTCAATTCTGTTGCTGACGACACAATTAACTAAAGATTATGACACGCTCTAGTAATCTGTTTGCTTAATGATCAACAATTAGTGTAGAGGATTACTATTTAAAATTCATTAATTTACTTAAAGTTACTTAGATACTTTACCAAGTGGGGTTCAATCCGTTTATTGCCTTTCCCTAAGGTTGATGTTGTTTGGTATCGGTTTGAAGTCTTTACAAACTGGACTGGGTCTGGCTTGCTTTGCGCAGAGGCTTGAGCTGAGAAGAGGCAGAGAAGTTGTCTTATTCAAAAGTTTATGCTTTCTCAGCCAATGCCTTCAGGAATAACCTAGTTTTGTTTAGAGTTGAAAGTGTGTTCCCATAGCTCAGGTCGGGAGTTTTGTAAAACAGTGTGCAGTCACCAAGGCTAAGCTAGCTGCTGGAGCAATCCTAACTGTAGGGCTGCCTGTCTGTGAAACAACCTTGCTTTGTTTTCCCTATTTCTTTAAGTGTTAAATAAAAAAATATGCATGTGTTTAAGTAAAAGGAATGTTGTGAGGCTCCTCTGTCAACGCAGGAGTGAGTGACAAAAGTAAAGTAAATAAAGTCCGGAGAGTTTCAGTTTTTCCTGAGTCCTGTGTTCCCCAGCTGAATATTATCTTCTTAATATAATACAATCAAAATATGTTTCAAAGGATTTTAATGGCTTCCCAAATGTTTGTTTTTGTAGGTCAAATTTGTGTAGGTCACCTTTTTATCATACTCCTTGAAAGTACACCCTAAAATGTGCAGGCTAGATGTCTTTATATTTTACTTAGGACATTGGTGGATGAACACAGTTTTACCATCTAAACTGTATTTTAAAGTTCTGTCACCTGCTTTCATTTGTTTTTACATGGTCAATCCCTGGTTCCACTTTGGCCTTCTGTACTTCCTTTAGTTGTGCCATCATAGTTTGACGATTTATTATGTGCTCACTTCTGGTTTCGCCTCCAAATACAGTCTAATAATTTCCTGTCTTGTCAGATTTGGTTGTATGAATGTCTATGTTTCCAAATCTTAGCAACTACTTTATTTGCCCACAGTGTTATCATTGCTGATACAAATAGTTGTTGAACAAAAATAATTACAAATATAACAATAGGTTTTTCAAGATGAACTAATTTCCCATACATTGTTTTAAGAAGAAATGTGTTACTGAGGATTAAAAGACTCATTGGATTGAATATTTTAGCCGAGTGCAGTTACCCAGATGGCCTGTGTTTTTCTATGGAGGTGCAATGTCACACACAGAGCTGCTGAGACTCATCCCTCTGTCATAGTAGTCTGGTTCTCCCAGAGATGACTCATTGTCCTGCTGAGTGTAATTACATCAGAGACACCAGGGAGGCCGATCCTCCACCTTCTCATACACACCATGCTTCCTGCCTCCCTCCTGTTCCCAGTCTCCTTGTTCACTGATTTTCACAACTTCTCTGATTTACTTTTCAAACCAAAGTATGAAAAGATTCATGCACTGTGGATTGTCTCCTAAAGAATTAGCTGAATCTGTTTAGATGTATTTTTAAGACAACTAGAAGGCCAAGGACTTTGCTGTAAGTGAAACAAATGTGTGTATCTACCCTATGTTTCAGATGTGGTCCAAAATGTAATGGGCTCTTCCTTGGCCCATACTTCAACCTTCTACAAAGTGTATTAAAGGCACCCTATAATGCTTTTTAGTGTTCTCCCTACCCTGTAGTGTGATCTATTGGTTTGTGTGCATGTAAATGGTCCGCAAAGGCTAGAATCAAGCCAGAAGGAGTTTCTCTCCCACACACTCCCGCGACATTGTGACATCACTACGTAACTCTTACGCTTCTATTGGCTAGTGCTCTAACACATGTACATGATAGGCTAAGGGGCAGGACATCTCTAAGCGGTTGACCAATCACAACAAGGCCAGTCAGCTAACAAATCAGAGCAGACTGGGCTCTAAAATAAAGAGCATTTTGAACAATAAAGCAAGTAAACATGTCACAGTAGAGGCACAACATACCAACATAGCCCAAAGATTAGGATTATTGGGCCCCATCTTTAGTTTTTCAGTAATTATTTTTTGACAACCTGACAAACATGCTAACAAACCAAAACGAAAATACAATGTTCTGAGGACTCATTTCCTGGAAATAAACCACCCCCTTATATCAGCCTCTGCAAATATAGAGGTTGGTACGAAGGATGCAAGGTAGGCCAGTCCTTAATAATCCAGAATAATGTCTCTCGTTGGTCGATCATCGATTGAGCATGATGCTATTTCTGTGCCTTTGGTGGTGTCTTTTGTTAGCCTTGCAGACTAATGATTCATTGCAGAGCAGAAGAGCAAGGTCTTTCATGTGGATTCTTTATGAAATATGTGTGTGTGTTTATGTGGGTGTGTATTTTTGTTTGAAAAAGAAAGAGACAGAGGAAATGAGAGCGAAAGGGGCTGCCTTGCTAGTTAATGCTCCTGAATGTGAAATAATCTGCTGGTTTCAGAACAGCCGATAAGCTGTGTGCAGTGCGGCACTGCAGCAGTATTTACATCCCGTGGCGTACAGTACGGCTGAATTAATGTCTGTCAGTGTCAGGGACCCAAAGTTTCTACTGGAGAAGGCCACAAGCCACTGATCCAAGGATAACATTTGATCAGTGGCGAGCCGTGACTTTTATACCTAGGCCCCCTCTGACCCCCACCCCTTCCCTCTAAAAAAAAAAAAGAGTTATTACGTCACAGCGTATACTTCAGCGGAATATCAAAAACAACGGCCCGGGGTGCAAAACGAATCAATAACAGCGACCCTCTACCACACAAAACAACACCTGTAAATAACCTAATTTGTGTTCTTTGAAATTGAAAAGGATATTGCATTGTGTTTGTCGTATGTCTTAAGTGTAATTTGGCATGCTTTTATTTTGAAGGCGAGTTTACGCTGTTGACAGGAAGTTGTTGTTGCTATGGAAACAAGAAAAGCTTCACAGCGGGCGGAACTTGTCATAAGGTCCGCGATAATAAAACCCTAGTTGCATATTTTTCATAGTCTTATATTTCAACAGTTTTACGACAAACTGTGACTTTTTGACATGGAAATTATTTTTTAAGATTGACAAAAATCATATGTGTAATTCGTGGCGCAATTCAAACGGGATCGAAAGATAAGTTTTCTCTCCCCATTGACTTCAATACATGATTTTTTTCGAAATAAGGTCCCATGGGTCGGAAGTAGATGGGCGGGACATCGCCTCTCTATAGCTGGGCCCTCTGTGAATTCGTAGCTGGACCACCAATCAGCTCCTATCTTCACCTCGCAGAGACGAGCTTCTTTAATTTAACCCTTCACATTCCAACAGAAACTGAATAGGCAGATTCAAAGGATTTATTTCTTTGGAAATGTTATTTTAAATACAATTAAATCAAGTTATTTTGTTAAAACTACTGAAAAATATAACTAAAAAAATATATGTTTTAATATTTGTTAATGTTTTTAAATATTATTTTGTAGAATATCTTAGGCCCTCAGAAAGGGCCTAGAGGGCCCTGACGGCTCGCCACTGCACTTGATGCTGTTTCAGAGATAAAGTAAGTTGATAATGGAGTTTCTGTCTCATTATCATGGCTGTCCCGATTGACACAAAAAGAAAGTGATGTCTAAATCTTTATTTAATACTATTCGTAGCCATGTCGGCAGCACCAGTGTGGCAGAGATGTTGTTCTGTTGGTCCACTAATTAAACCGGGGATCCTCCGACTTTTCTTCTAGCGCCACCAATAGGTAAACATTTCCATCTATCAAGTACAATATCTCAACATATACTTGATGGATTGGCACAGAACATTCATGGTTCCTGGTCCCAGTCTTAACAACTATTGGATTGTATGCCATGAAATGTGGTCTAAATACTCCATTCATCCTCACGGTTAACCAATGCTATTAGGTCAACATAACTTGATTGTTTTTTTTTTACAACAAACTATTTATATCTCTGTCAGACACTCTGTACCTGTGTTTAATGGCAGTTTTATAACATCAGCAGGCTAACAAACAAAACTAAATTTGCTTACATAGTGATATTACACCTGCTCAACTTCAATGTGATAGCATTTTAATGTTGAGCCTGTTAGCATGCTGACGTTAGCTTTTAGCTCAAAGCACAGCTGTGCCTAAGAACATCCTCTCAAAGCTAGCGTGGCTGTAACCCTTTTATTGTGCATATGTGTAAGTTGCTAGTAGAAAATCTAACTTTTTGAAATTGTTAGTTTTTTTGCTTGTTGGTGTGTTTGTCTGATTGTCAAAAGGATTACACAAAAACTAATGGCCAGGTGAAAGGCATTGGCCAAGGGAGAACCTATTACATTTTGAAGCAGATCCGAATCAAAAGGCGGATACACCCATAATTGTTCACTGATTGAAATGGCCTTGGCAGAGGTCCGCAGTCTCGAGTGTCATTATAGGTCTTATTCTTGCTTTTCTTGTATCTGCACACAGGCTGTGTAGCTGGGAAATATAAAGGCCTTTACGGGAAGTCTTTTTAGAACAATTTATTTAATTTGCTGATTTGCAACTTCCACAGAGCGAGCTATTCAAACACAGCAAACATTTGGCCTGCTCTGTTTTATTGTTATCTCATCTGAGTGCCATGCTCTGCTTACTGTCAAACATCAGCAGAGAAGAATAGGACAGAAGTGTTTGACACAAAAAGTTACCTTCTAAACATGGCATAAGAAGCCATATATAGCATGCCCTGCAAAATGAGTACTGGCAGCATAGGCAAAGACAGTAAATGGCCTTTGATTTTTTCCTTTGAGGGTAAAATTAAAGAAAACTCAATAGTGAAACTGATTTTATCAATACCCTTTTAGTGTGCCATTTACCAAGCCCTGCTCCCCTCAGCATTTTGCTTCTCCATCCTCCACTTATCAAGACAGACTATATTTAGGTTGTTGATCTCTAGAGAGCCTGTCTGGGCAGAGAACCCCAAGTTGTGCTGTCCTGCTCAATGTTGTTCTTTTTTTAACCTGACAGGCTCTCAGCAGTAGGTCTTCATCTCTGGGGTCTGTGTGATGCTGCAGATTCACCACGTGTCCTCTCATGAACACAACTGTTTAAAAAAAAAAAAACTGGAAGCAATGTTACAAAAACTGCACAGAGCGACCATGACTCATCAACATCACATTTCGATAGTAATGGTTTTGTCTCCTCTTTTGCAGTGGCTCGTGCGCAGGAGACACACCACCACTCCTCAGAGAAGCCCCTGATTCAGTGCTACAAGTGCGGGGAGCCATGTAAGGGCGAGGTGCTGCGGGTGCAGAACAAGCACTTCCACCTAAAGTGCTTCACCTGTAAAGGTACGGCCATTGTATGTCTTTAAACGGTGTTGAATGGGAAGTATTTACTGGTTTTGGTTTGGCTCAGCTTTACTCAATGTGAGACAACCCTGATGTTAAAATAAAAAAAACTGTTCTTTAGTAACTAAGTGTAATTTTCTTTTTTAAAGGAATCATCAGACAGCTTATTTCTGTCCTAAATTGGAAATAATTATGTGGGGGTTGTGGGAAAATTGGCAGCTAAGGTGTGAAGTTTTATTATTCAGCTAGTTTCATACTGTTAAAGTAGGAGGACATTTGACATTGATAAATCTGATGCTCCCTTTTGCAAAAGGTATAGAAGAGTCATAATGTGTAATGGTTCCTTATACTGAAAAAACTCAAACATTGACTTAAATTAAATGTATTATGTCAACAGATTTCACATAACTGTATTAGGTTAGTTGAAAGTGATAATAATACGTTTTAAATATTAAGTCCAACTTAATAGTATTGCTTTCAACCAACCTAACACAGTTTGTTGACATAATAAGTCAACGTTTCAGTTTTTTCAAAACAAAATACCAAAGCGCAACGGAAATAGTTTTTTTTTACGAACTGTCCCAAAAAGCATCCAAATCACATCAAGTTGGATAGGAGCTGTCCCTAAAGGCTACACTGTCCTTCCCATCTTCCTCTAACGAAGGGGGTACGATACACGGTATGACTCATCTCCACTTCTCAGACACTCGTACTTTAATTAAAGTATCATCAAGACTGTTCTGACTAGTGACAGTGCAAATCCTTCGTTTATCCCAATTACTGATGGATCTCTGATTACGATGAAACCATCAAGCTTCTCTGCTGAAGACCTTTTGGATCTGTGACAGGAGCACTGTTATAGAGGTAGATTAGGTCACCAAGGTCACAGGATCACACAAGCAAACGCTAAGATTAAGACCTATATCTGTCCTTTACAAGTGGATATATATGCCTAGGTGGTGTGGAGTGTATGTGTGTGTTTGCACACAAGTCAGTGGTTGCAAAGAATACACAATAACTGCTTCCAGACACCCCATGCTAATCCTTGTTCTAAATGTATATGTGCTGATGTGATTCTCCAACTTGTAAGACTAATTATACCGTAGTTGTTAGTTGTGGTCAAGTCAGGTAAGCTTATTAGGAGCTGAAGAAATGAGTATAAACACTGAAATGAGTTAACATTTTAGCATTTCCGCTTCCTTGTTTTAAAGTCAATGTATTTTTATGAATTGGTTTTTGGTAAGAAGCTTAAAATCATGTTTAAAGTTAAAAAAGTTCAAGAGATTTAACCGTTTTGTTCTAAGGCATGAAATACATCATTAAATACCACACTTCTTCATTTCAGAAGCTTATACTGTATGTGGCTCAAAAACAGCGGTTCTTCATCACGCCAAACACTAGTCTATATTTAGCTTAGTTGTCAGCCTTGGAATGTGTTTAAGTTTTTTTAAAGCCGTGAATTTACTTTTTACTTTTTGCCATTTCATTAATGCTTCAAAAGTTATACAATTGTGTTAATATGAGGAGATAGACTACTTAACAAAGGTGTAACTACAAAGTATATATTTTTTGCCACAGCGCTTATTTGCCAAAGTAATCTGAAATCTAATGATTTCTTCTAAGGAAACCAGTACGATGTTAACTTCCTGTGTTGGAATTAAAAAGAATGTCATCCCTGGAGCTCACTTTTGACATTTATATTACCTCCTTGGCCAAGAAACCCTAAACCGAAATTCATCAGAGAACAACCTTTCAATTTCCCTGAATTCCCGTCAATTTAATTGGATACATTGCAAAGAGGCATTTGATTTAATGGCATGCATCTGTTGAAAAGCTAAGGTCAGACTTCACAATGAAAGGCCACCAAATCCCCATTGCTGGTTTTCTTTTGACTCAGATAGTTTACAAGCTAATCTCATCAGCCCTGAGCTGTAATGCAATTAAATCTGGATTTAGCCTGGCTCATTGCATAACAATGATTAGGTGCCCTGGTCTCAGGCATCAAAATATTTTCCCTTTTAGCCGTGGCCCTTTTCAAAAGGCTACTACGATCCCAGCCTTACTCTGCGGTTCTGGAATAGTGGACATGGCACATGTGATTGTTATGTGGTTGAAATACTGCAGACACGCCTAACATCTGGATCTTGATCAAACCGTATCTGGAGTTAACACTACATATGGAGACAGTGAGTCATATGAAATGGGAAAATCATGGGAATTTCACGTAAAAAATATGCCATATTTTAAGCCATAAATTAGACACCTTAGGCTACATGACATCAGCACTACAAAATATGTTGAACCATGGGAGAACATGTTTTTTTCAATGTTGGGTCTGTCTGTTGGTCCGAATCAGATCAACAATTGTATATAATGGATTGGCTTGTAAAGATTTATTGTTTCCAGAAGAACAATCCTAATGACTTTTCTTTCAGCACCACCATGTTATGTTGGGTTGAATGTCTAACCACTGTAAAATGGATCAATTGCAATATCACTATTGTTCAATTAGTATTAGTCCAACACTTTATAATACAGCATATCAGGGCAATTATAGGGACAAGGATTGGACTGGTTAGGGGATTGATATTTAGAGAAAGATCCATAGGGAAAAGTTACGAGAAAGCACTCCGAAATTCCCTTACATTCAAGTCATTAATTAACAAGACAATAACTCTGAAAATATTTCTTTTTTTGTCAAGGAACCACATTGCTTTGCTTTTGCAATATTCGATCAACCTCATCACACCACAGACGCAGCCTGTAAACAGGAAGTGCCACACTCATAGTAGAGTATGTGCTAAACATCAGCATGCTAGCACTGCCATACACACATATATATAGTAAACTTTAAATATGGTTAGCTGTAATACTTGATAACAGCATCACACCAACCTTACAATTATTCAAAACTGTTCCCAAATGAGTAATTCTGCCTTTGACAGTCTTTCATGTTTGTAGATGACAAGGTTAGATTTGAATAGAAGGAAGCTTGTTATCAAGTAGGTAGTATTTAGAGCCAGTTATCTTCAGAATCAGATCAAAGCCATGTCTTGGTATTTACTATTATATCATTGTTATTCCATTGAGAACTTTGACAATGAAAATACCTTGCAGTAGTAGTGCTGATGATTAATTGACACAAGCCCTCCATGCAGAGTTCCTTCAAAGAGAGAGGTTCAGGGTCTCTCTTATTGAGACTGTGAGCACTGATGAAAGGAGTTTCACGTTTTACTACACATTGTAATGCACACAGCTGTTAAAACATATTTCTCAGCATTGACTTTAGGAATTCAATGACCCTTGAAGACTAGCAAGTATGAACAAAGCCATTAATGTGAGGAAGAGTTGGGTGGCTTGGTGGTTGGATGCTGTTTCTGTTATCCTGTATACTATAGGCATAGCATTAATGATCTGACTCACACAGCGCTAATGTGTGTCTCGTACAGTGTGTGGCTGTGACCTCGCCCAGGGGGGGTTCTTCATGAAGAATGGAGACTATCTGTGCACGCTGGACTACCAACGCATGCACGGCACCCGCTGCAATGGCTGTGGGGACTTTGTGGAGGGGGAAGTGGTCACTGCCCTGGGCAAGACCTACCACCCTGCCTGCTTTGTCTGCACCATATGCAAGTAAGACGATAAAGATGATAAACCACTGATAAACCCAGAGAATGAACTCTTTTGATTGTATTCTACTTACACCTATTTGGTAATTAGTGATGATTGAGATGGATTATTTTGTATAGACTATCCATTGTTTTTTTAATGTATAATCCTATTCATTGTGCCTTTGACAGGTATGTCAGAAAGGTAAAGGGCTTGAAAGTATGTCAGTCTTTTCGGATTGGCTTAGTACTAAAAAACATATCTTTGTTGTTCAGGTTCATTGTTTTCCAATATGTCTATCATTTCTAAAAAAAATCCCCACACATTCTACTTAGTGAAGTTATCTAGATCTTACAGTGTCCAAAATAATAAAATTAAATTCTGCTCATCATCATGTGAAGTGACAGTGAGAATTCCCTGAGACGATGTACCATGCTGTGTGTTACGTGTGTGTCATCAGATTAGATTAAATATCCTCCTTAGGCGCTGAGTGTTGACACACATCATGTCTTCCTGTCAACTACAAGCCACATCTCATAAACTCTTACACTTAGCACGGGGGCACAGCTCCTGTCTTGTTTACCAATTGTTAATGTCACCCCTCTTCCAGACGACCGTTCCCCGCCGGGGACAGGGTGACCTTCAACGGGAAGGACTGCTTGTGTCAGTACTGTGTGGAGCCAATGTCTCCGGGACCAAAGGACATCCTCGGCTCCAGCAGTAAGTCACCATTGGCTAATGAAAGATACACACATGTTTAATGCACAGAAAGGCATTTGCTTTCACATGAGGGTACAGGTATTTTGTCTTCCACACATATTTTCATGCATGGTATTTAATGTAGCTGTTGCCCAGTCACTTCAGCTGTGATATTAGCACTGTGAAGAATAGTATTCAGGTTTAAATCAGGCAAGCTTGCCAACAATTTATTTAAAACTGCCATACATCTGGATTCATTAACAGTCATTACCAAGTGCTGTGCATCCAAACATTCAAACCTAAATAAACATGACTTTGAATACTAGGGGAGGACAGTATGTTCGTTTTTTTTACTCTATTTTCAAAAGAAAATGCATTTAGTATCGGCCTTTCCATGTCCAAAGTTGCAATGTAATCTACAATTCAGTTTGGAATTTATTTAAATAAGCATAGGCCTATATACAAATAAAAACTAAATCAATTGCATTTCGCCGATTCAAAGATCTTAAAGGTGGGGTAGGTAATTTTGGAGAAACCAGCTCGAGTGCCTTAGAATTTGAAAATACACAGCCAGAAAAAATCTGCCACTTCCTTACAGAGCCCCTCCTCCAACACACACAAACACGCACATGACCAATGAGGGCACGAGATAAGTTTGTGCACAGATGGAAGGCTGACAGGCAGGTAGGCCATCCAGTTATTTTAGCCGGGCCGGCTAAAATGATTGGTCGTGCTTTTTACAGTAGGCCTACTACGGCTTCCACAGATGAAATTTTTGTATGGATTTTTTGTCAAAGCACTTAAGATATGCATTGCTATCGGGATGTTAAGAGCATTCCATGGAATATAACAAAAACGGTATCTCGAGCCAGTTTCTCAAACTTACCTACCCCACCTTTGAAATGTAGGGCAGAGTGTGTTTACAATGAGGCCCATCTAGAATATTTTCATTTAATAAAATAGTGCAGATAAAATAATATTTGTAATTGAAAATGTCACTCAGTGATGAGTTTTCCAAGCTTTAAGATACGTAAAATGAGAGGTTATTTTTACTTTTTGGGAAATCTTCTAGCTTTCAATAGACTATTGCTATCTTTCTGAGTGTTCTGCCCAGATAAAGCAAATATCTGAAGCCAGCACCAGTTAGCTTAGCAAACGTATTAAATACAACATTTCAATCAGTTAGTGTTTAAGGTGCTGGTAGGACGATTTTGGTTAATTTGAAAAGAGCCAGGCTAGCTGTTTCCTGCAGCAACTAAGGTAATTAGCTTAGCTTCACTTAGCTTGTATTAATACAAGCTAAGTGACTGCTGGTTGTACCTTTATATTAAATGGGCAGACATAACATTGTCCTTCTCCTTTTAACTCTCAGTAAGATAAGGAATTTCCCAAACGTCAAACAATTCCTTTAAGAGAAAACAAGGTTAATGTTAAGGGGTAATTTGTGTATCCCAGTTGGTCAACAATTCCATTTAACTGTAGAGAAAAAACCTTGTAAGTAGCTCTCACACTACCCAGTTATGCCTAAAGACTGAATAATGTTGAGGTATCATTCATTCTCTTCTTTTCGCAGCCTTGTCTTAGACCAGCCATGTTCCTTTATGACTAACACCAAGACAGGTCCTTCTAAATAATGCATGTCCATGCATTTCCTGTCCTCTGGCACAACGAACGTGCAGCCCTCAAACCCCTCCTCTGATCACTTTCTTTCTTTCTTTTTCCACTCTTCCTCTTCCTGTTCTTTCTCTATCACTCTCTTTCCCCCCACTGGTATCTCTGTTGGCGTTTGAAGAGCTTTTAGACAAGGTCATCTATGAATAAGGCATGCTGATTCTCCTCACGTCGTCATCGCAGCCCCGTTATGCCTTACGTAGTTATCGTCCCCTGTGGTTGCAGTGGGCTCTGTGTTGCTTTCATCCTCTATTCATTAAAGAAGAGTTTACAGGAAGATTGTAGGTTTAGAAACCAAGCCCTTGCACTTTTAAAGCCTCGGGGTCCCACTTGGATATGGAGTGAGCTTTTAGAGCCATGGTGGAGAGCAGTGGATGATAGAAAGAGGCAGCTGTCAGAACGTTGGTGGTAACACTCTGTCACCATCTAGTGTCTTGGGTCAGAACTGACAAGACGTCTCACTCCATGCTATTATAAGCATTTGTTGTGTAATACTGTTTTCACAAGAAACAAATCTTCAAATGAGCATGTATTTGTTCTTTAGGCATTTCCTTGCTCCGATATTGTATTTTCTTGTAGTTGTTAACTTAAGAACACTTCATCTTTTTGAGCAACTTTTGCTGTTATCCGCAGATTGCGCAGGATGTGGTCGAGACATTAAGAACGGACAGGCTCTTCTAGCATTGGACAAACAATGGCATCTGGGCTGCTTTAAGTGTAAGGCCTGCAACAAAGTGCTGACCGGGGAGTACATCAGCAAGTAAGCGGCTCACACTCACCTTAATTACAGGCCTTAGTAATGTTTACACCATATGCTCACACAGAATATGAAATGTCCTAGGATCTAAGTCCCTGCTGTTTATATTTGTCTGTCTCCTCTCAGGGATGGCGCCCCCTACTGTGAGAAAGACTACCAGATCCACTTTGGAGTTCAGTGTGAGGCGTGTCATCAGTTCATCACAGGGAAGGTGCTAGAGGTGAGACACACACACTTCACATTCTTCAACTTCAACATCCCTCTGATGGTTGCTTAGGCCAGGCAAATGGACTTAATATTGCACCTGGATTTCATATAAATCCTGCCTAAGGTATGTTACAGGAACATACAGCTCTGAAAAAAATTAAGAGACCACTGCAGCATTATCAGTTTCTCTGGTTTTACTATTTAAAGGTATGTGTTAATATATATTGTATTCTATTGTTGTGTTGGAATTCAAGAGACACTGGAATGGAATGGCTGCTATACATGTAGAGATTGAGATTTAAATACAATTGGAGTGGTCTCTTAATTTTTTTTAGAGCTGAATGCTTCTAGAATTTGAATTTGTAGGCATTACAATTACACCAGATGCATTTAGGAAATACATTTCAGGTTTTAAATGAATATTTTATTGAGTGGATGTAGGTTCATAGTTTAAACAGTTTAGGAGTTTGTTGTAAAATCTAAATTCTTCTTCCCACACAGACAGGATGATGCCTCAGAGTGGAATTATGAAATGTAGTTTGATAAGCTGCAGTGTAATCCCTTGGCCACAGAGCCAAATAGACTCTTGACATGATGGTTTGCAACTAAAAGATTAATTCTTAGGAGATATTTACATCTTTCTAGCTCTTCCTCAATATAAATGCTTGCACATACAACCTTGCTTTGTATGCATCCTCGTGGATTCATCTTCTTATTACAGACACATGCATTTCCTAACATTCGGTCTATATGCTGTAAAATGTATTATCTCTTCGATTTACACACGGCATCTATTGCACGTCTGTCCGTCCTGGGAGAGGGATCCCTCCTCTGTTGCTCTCCCTGAGGTTTCTCCCATTTTTCCCCTTAAACTGTGGGGTTTTCTCTAGAAGTTTTTCCTTGTACGATGTGAGGGTCTAAGGACAGAGGGTGTCGTTTTTCTCATACTGATATTCTGAACAATCTGTGCTGTTGTATTTGCTGTAAAGTGTCTCTACTGTAGGCTATTTTTATTATATGTAAAGCACTTTGGCTCGACCAAAAATCGTTTATAAATGTGCTATATAAATAAAACTTGATTTGATTTGATATATATAAATATTTAATAAAACACCTAATGTGATGTGACATTTCAGAAGTTATCACTGCTAATTAATACTTCATGGCACGCGGCTGTTATGAAACTCTTTTTATTTAAGAGATTATATAAAGTGTTACCAACAACTCTGCTCACGGGTCTCTTGGTCATTAAATGGTACCAAAATGTCACAGCAAGGCTTTTAGTAATCCAGCACCAGGGCAGGACTTTGTGACAATAGGAAAAGGCCTAGGCATCTCACCACTGAGCTTCTGCCAATGGATCAGTGGTGCCACAGCCACAGCAGTCTGTCTGATAGTCTAATCGCTGACCCAAGACCAGGGTCAAATAGCGCTGAGCCATCGGTGGGTTTGCAGAGTCCTCTGGGAGGGTAATGTGGATGGCTTATTAATGCAGGGTTAATTAATCCAGATATTAAAAGCTGAGAGGAATACGGAAAGTATTGTAATTCCATACTACACATATAGCATAAGTACTTGTATTACCCCTGAGAGAGATATTCTGTTTCACAATGTATGTGAAGAGAGTATTGCAAAAGAGCTTTGAAGTTCTCGCTATTGGCGCTTTGTCAAATGTTAAAATGCAAATACAAGGCTCCATATCTCTGAGTGGCCACTTCCTGCCTGAAATGTTACTGAGAGAGGGTTGTTATACAGCGGGGAAACTTTCATTTGGGTATTTTATCACCCCCTGGTCAAAGTCTCACATTGGTGTTATAAGGGTGCTCTCTGCATGCAAAGTGCCACTTCAACGCAGAGGAAATTCAGACGCTCCAGCCGTCAAGTCGTTTTATTAGATCGTATTATGCAGGTTATCACAAAGAGGAACATTCTCATATTGTAGGCAGGTTGGCTGTGTCAAACAGACATTATTACATTTTCGTACAATTTTGAGGAACTTGTACATTACTTGAGTATTTAATTCACTGCATTTAAAGAAGAAGAAATGATACTTTTAATTGACTTTTTACAGTAAGTTAAGTTTGTTACTTTGATCATCCTACACAATTGTTATAGTTAAAGGTCCACATTCCTGAGAGAGCCCCTTTAGCTCCCCCCGAAACACGTTTTAGCGCATGATAGTAACATATTATCTCTTGTGCATCAGATAAGGACTTTGAATTCTCTATAATTGAATACTCTAAATGAGGCTATTTTGTATATTTCGGAATTTGTTTCTGCTGTTAATACTTTAGCAGAATTTTCAATGAAGGAGTTTAACTTGTAACGCAGTATTTTACTGTCTTCTTACTTAACCTAAATAAAGGATTTGAGTACTTCTTACTTCTCACATGAACTGTTGGAGAAAAAATATTTACGTTAAACCTGCAGATCAATAAGAGGGGAACATATTCTCCAACAACTGATGAAACCACTCCATTAGGTCTCAGAGGTGAAAGACAGGTGTAGCTAAGAGCAGGTAAAGCACTGGGTTTTTATCCTTTTAGACGCAGCTCTGCTTCGCTCATTTTACTGCGGGCTTCATTGATCTTCATATTGCTGTGATGTCAAGTCTGTTTTGTGCGCTCTGTGTTTTCCAGGCCGGAGATAAGCACTACCACCCCAGCTGTGCGCGATGCAGCAGGTGCAATCAGATGTTCACAGAAGGAGAAGAGATGTATCTGCAAGGTGAGCGGGAATACATGCTTTGTCACAGCCACCTGAAAACTTTTGTTAACCGTTAAACAGAAACTGCAGAACTGCTTGCTCCTTTAATATCTTGTTTTACTGTTATTAATCAAAGGAGCCTATTCATATATTGACAGTATATAGATTTGTGACAAATTAAGGGAAAGTATCTATAAATATTATGTGTGTGCTGATATGCTGTACTGCTGAAACTGTGTATTGATCAGAAACTGCTCAAGAGATGAACACAATTCATCAAAAGGATTATTCATTTACTCAAACCACAAACATCTTTTATTTTTACCATCCATTTTGTTTAAACATTTAATACAAAAGAAAGTAAAAACAAGTCATTATTAATGATGGTGTAATTCATTCGGGTCATTTTGATTTGACGCCATTGCAGCTCTAGTGTGAAAATAATGATGTTTAACATTTGATGACTTGATTCATGTTGCAAATTTCAATACAGACCATCTTTGGATAATACTTTTTTTTTCAATGTGCTGTGTACCAGGTGTGTATTAGACAGCCTTTAATAGGACTGTCAATAACCCATGTAACAACTCATTTGTCGCCCATCTGTATAGTTGGCAGAGTATGGAAATGCATACTAATAATGTGAATATACTGTAACCATATGTTGCCCTGATTATATTTTCTCGCTTTCCATCTCCTCAGGATCAACGGTGTGGCATCCTGGCTGCAAGAACACCACCCGAACAGAGGAGAGACACAGAGAGCGGGTAGGAATTTGGGCCTCACTGACTCCATTGTCCCTGACTTTTTCCTGACTGAGAGGACCTTTCTATTCGTGTCTCCTGACACATGTTTTTCAGGAAAAGATAAAAAAATTGGAATATATAACGAGGGATTCCGCATTAGCTGTTCCAGCTCCAACAGTAAACTATCAAACCTAAACCTGCTGTGGTTCACATCATTTGCCTATTGAGCCGGTGTGTGTGTGTGTGTGTGTGTGTGTGTGTGTGTGTGTGTGTGTGTGTGTGTGTTCATGTGCATAATATTTACATGTCAAGCTTGATGTGTGTGTGAATTGTGAGTCGGGCTGGAGAGGCAGAACCCCTGTGTGATGTCCTGTGAACCCCCCTCTCCCTTCCTCCACAGCTATTGCCTCCGTCCCTCTTATTCCTCCAAAAAACAGAAAGGCAGGTACTGTATTCGCTATTGGCTATAAGATGGTATCATCCTGTGTTCCACCATGTGCATAGGACACTGTGCTGCACTGTATACTGCCATCTGCTGGAGACAGCCTGCAGTGCCCTCTCTGTGTCATATGAAGCCATTCAGTCTTGTCTTTCAACACCTTATTCTAAGCTCATATCAAAGTGCATTAAACAAAATGATGCACATATTTGAAAGAGCAGACACAATATCAATATGACTTCCAAATCCCCATTCTACCTGTGAGGTGAAAAGCTCATTTAAAGGGATAGTTTATTGTTTGAGATGTATGTGGTCCATAGTCAGTGTATGAAGGTGTGAAACACACATGACCACTGGCAAAGAACTTAAGCAAAACTTCATTTAGAAACCTAAAAAAAGGCCAGAAAAAACCCATCAATATTATTGATTATATTTCCACTGCTTTACCCTGCTGACAGACAGTCCTTTCTGCAGTGGGCGAACCGTGTCTATCACAACTGGACCTTCTGTAGACACACACACACACACACCCCGCCGATCAAACTGTCAGTCCACACATACACTCTCATTCAGTGCAACGGCCAGGGCATTCGATCAAGGATGTAGAATACCTTGGTTGAAGGATATTCTACCCAGAGACCCAGAACAAGATCTGATTGGTTGCTTTCTTTTCTAACACAAAACCACTGAAATGCGTAGTGCATGGTCCGAGAAGGACAAACAAATCAACGTAACACTGTAATATTACAGATCAACAACACAGATACCATTCTCATTTATTCATTTTATATTCATTTTATTTATATAATTAAATCGATTTTTTGTTTGTTTTATCTGAGTATTCCAGGGTATTCTCTGAATACCTTGAAGGCCCTGACGGTTCGCCACTGCCTTTCTGGCAGGTAACAGTAGCTATTACATCCATTTGTGCTCTCCATTGACAAAAACAATAATTCTACTACACAGATAACAGAGGTTTCTGGACCACTGCTGCCTCAGACGGTTTGTGTAATTTGTGTAGTATTTTGAATTGAGTAAGTTCACTTCCGTGTTTAGTGTTGTAAAATGACAGTTTTTGTCAATGTAATCTAATGGTTTTGGCAAGAGCATAAATAACAGCTGCAGTTCCACCATCCACAGCATTATATTGCTAATAACTGTGTCAGTACTACTTTCTCCTTCAAAACTGGGCGGCTGCCAACCGCCATGTCCTTCAGGTAATACACTGACTGTGGATAAGTACCTTAAACAACACAATTTAGAAGAAAACCTGAGCTATCCCTTTAATTACGCTACATTCAGTCCCGCTGATGCCATTCAAACTGTTCATTTCAAATAAACTGGCATGATGTTTTCAAGGACATACAATCACTATGCATAAAAGCGCTCATTCACTTTGCAAATTTGCAAATGAATGACCTAATCATGAAATGACATGTATTTCCAAGTAGCTCATGTTATTAATGAAACTTAAATACAGGGTTTGCAATTCCCTCTCATCGCTCATACAATATAAAAACCCAACAGTGAAATGTTGAAATGTTTTGGGTGATAATCACGGTGTACAGATGGCAGGGGGCTGTGGATCATGGGAGACTGAATTCCTAACAGACTTATTGCGACTAACCGCCACTTGTGTGTTTTTCTCTACTTCTCACAGCCTACGAGGTCGTCATCAGAGAGTATTTGTTCCAGACCTGGTTCAAGCATACCTGGCTCACCGGGTCACACGATCTATGTAAGAAATATTATAGACCTACATCCAAATAGATGTAACAACTGTTTTACTCGTCAGAAATTCCCTTATTTAATAACATCCTATTTGACCTTGTCAGTTATAGAAATGTCCATAGTAGTAATCTCCCTCTACCCTTATGTGTGTATGCATGTATGTTTTTATTTGTCTCCCTAGGCAAAAGTAGACAATGAGATCCTTGATTACCGAGACCTAGCTGCCATTCCAAAAGTCAAAGCCATTTATGACATTGAGCGCCCTGATCTTATTACGTATGAACCTTTGTACACCACCTCCCTGGATGAGAGAGACGAGAGACGAGAGAGTGTGGGAGAGGTAAACACTCAGGCCGCATGCACTTTTTCCTGCATGCATGGCGTCTTAATGCACAAACAGTACTGTGCATCAAGACAAATGTTCCTCTTATGATCCTCTGTTTTGTTGTTGGCTTAGTTTTTCTTCTGGTAAGACTTTTACAATACACAAAGAAAGCCTTTTAATGCTTTTCAAAGCTTGTATGTATCACTGAACAGCTGTGTCCCTCACAGCTCCACACTGCCAGGAGGGAGCGTTCCCCCTTGCCCGATGACAAGGTAAGATATGTCAACCTGTGCTGATGATGATAAATGTTCTTAAAGGAAAGAGCAGAAGTGACCATCACATAAAAATGAGACCATGTGCATTGTAGCTACACAGCTTGCAAAATGTGAAAGATCAGCACATAGTGGTGTTTTTTAAAAGTGGTTAAGTGATATTTATCTGGCTGTCTGGGTTCTTTTGCCTCTATGGAGCAATGCTATATTAACTAGATTAATGATCTTGTTTTAAGACAGGGTCTTTTCAACAGAGTTATAACTCAGACCTGTTTTATTCTTCCCAGTCCTCAAGGAACATGTCACCAACCCCATCTGGTGAGGTGAGGATATCATTTTATTTCAATTATCCCCTGTGTGTGATGTAAATGCAGTATATACAAATTTGTATTAACACCAGCAGGTCATGTAATAACCTGTGTGTGTGTGTGTGTGTGTGTGTGTGTGTGTGTGTGTGTGTGTGTGTGTGTGTGTGTGTGTGTGTGTGTGTGTGTGTGTGTGTGTGTGTGTGTGTGTGTGTGTGTGACAGGGCTCTTACGACAGGAGGGAACGCATCCTCCAAAGGTCAACCAGTCAGGGCTCGATAGGATCACCAGTTTATAATCGCCATGGTTACACCCCCAGTCTGTCACGGTCTCCTCAGCATTTTCACAGGCCAGGTGAGTATGTGTTTGTGCGTCTGTGGGCACATGCGTGTATTGTTACATTGTTCATGAAAGAAAGAGGTTAAAGTAAGGCGGATTAACGTGCTCATTACTATTCTGTTAAAACATTGTGGATGAGTTCACTGACCCTCCACCTTAAGGTTCTTGCTTCACTCCTTCTGATGTTCTTCTTTTAAGGGGAACTTCAACAAAATTACCTTTGGGTTATGTTAATTATTTTTGCCTTTTAAATTATGGGAAATCCATTCGTTTGCAGAATGATAACCTTAAAGTGAATTTGCAACTTTAACACCACAATTTCTCATGAGTTTAATATTCTTTCCTTTGAAAAGATTGATTTTAAAGGGACAGTTTTGTAAATTTCCCCTCGAGTAAATTCTTTCTGATATTCTGATTTACCCACAATACCAAAAATACATATTTTCCATTTGACCTGTAGTGCTATTTATCAATATAGATTGCTTTGGTGTACGTTTCTGAGGGGAATATAAGTCGTAGAGATGCCTGCCTGCTCTTGACTTGACCCACACTATCCTACTCAACCGCCTATCCGTCTACCTTGGCCTCTCTGGTACAGCCCTCTCCTGGTTCCATTCCTACCTCTCCAACAGGCAACAGTTTGTGACCATCGGAAAATCCAGCTCTCCCCCAGCCCCTGTCAACCAAGGTGTGCCGCAAGGTTCGGTGCTCGGCCCCCTTCTATTCAACATCTACATGCTCCCCCTCGGTGAAATCATCCGCCAAAATGGTCTCAACTTCCACTCCTATGCCGACGACACCCAACTCTACATCAGTACCAATCCATCATCCCAGCTACCCCCACTGTCACTTGTCAACTGCCTCCGCGACATCCAAGCCTGGATGTCAAAAAATCTACTTCAACTCAACAATAACAAAACAGAGCTCATGGTTGTGGCCCCAAAAACACTGCTCCGGAAGGTTGGAGATCTGCTCCTCACCATCGATGGCGGCTCCATCCACCCTTCCCCTGAGGTTCGCAACCTGGGCGTCACTCTGGACTCTAGCCTCACCTTCAACTCCCACATCAGGTCTACTGTCAAAACCGCTTTCTTTCACCTACGAAACATCTCCAGACTCCGGCCCTCTCTTCCCGACCCCGTTGCAGAAACATTAATTCATACCTTCATCTCCTCTCGTCTGGACTACTGCAATGGAGTTCTGTTCGTGGTCACCAGCAAAGCCCTGGACAGGCTCCAGTACGTCCAGAACTCTGCAGCCAGGCTCCTCACCCACACTAAGCCCTGGCAACACATCACCCCTACCCTCATCCACCTTCACTGGCTCCCGGTCAAGTCACGCATCCAGTACAAACTCCTCCTGCTAACTTACAAATCTCTCCACTCCCTAGCCCCTCCATACATCTCTGACCTCCTTCAGCCCTACACCCCCTCTCGTCACCTGCGGTCCTCTGACAAAGGGCTGCTCTCCATCCAGCGCTCCAAGCTGAAAACATTTGGCAACAGAGCCTTCAGTGTCACAGCCCCCACCCTCTGGAATTCTCTCCCCTCTGCAATCAGGAATGCAGACACTCTGGACACCTTCAAAAAACACCTCAAACACCATCTGTTCACTCAGGCCTTTGGCCTCAACTAATATACAGTACTCAGCAACCTGTTCCTGTTTTGTTTTCTTCAGCCTATGTATCTGTATGATTATTATTACTTTTTGTTTTGTTACTTCCCATTGTAAAGCGTCCTTGGGTTTCGTGAAAGGCGCTATATAAATTGAAATTATTATTATTATTATTATTATTATTATTGACTTGCTAGTCTGTTGGGTTTTTCACATGATTCATTATTGGTGCTTTGAACACCAAAAAAACGAATTGCCATATAGTTATTTCATATTCAAAATGAACCTCTACGTCTAATATCTCCAACAATAGGCTCCTCACACATTAGCAATACAGATTGATAAATAACACAATAGGTAGGAGGACAAATATGTGTTAGGGCTTTTGGGTTTAGCTGTCTCTTTAAATGTAATTCTTTACATGTTTATTATTTGTTTTATCTTGAATACTCGCCATCTCTCACTTTTGGTGACTTTTATTTCCTCTTTTTGACTTTTGATTCCTGTATATCTTCCTTTTTCTTTTGTTCCTCACCTTCTCACCTTCTATCTCCCCCCCCATCATCCACTGCCTGGTTTGCTCCTGGGGTTTTTGTCCCTTGTCCCACACCCTCAATCCCTGCAGAGGCTCTGACAGGCATGCAGAAGCTCTGCTCCTCCTTGTGCAGTAACAGTGTGGGCTCCAGAAATAGTGACTCACGCCCCACCTCCCCTTTCAGACACCACTTCCTCCCCCATAGCCAAGGTAAGGGCCCCACTCCACTCCTCTCCGCTTCCCCCCCTAAGGCAACGCATCACCTCCATCCCCACCTGGGATGCCACCTCCCCGTCACTGCCCCATCTGTCATTCTGGATCCATCGCCATTTCTCATTAAAATATATCTGTCTTCCTGAATGGTCATGTGGTCAAATCATTGATTATTCACTAACTCGCATGCCCTTCTTCTTCACAGCCTCCGCCAAAGTAGCTGACAGGCTCTTTGGGCTTGTGTTTTTGCAGCTTTGCATGTATCATAATCCAATATCCAAACTGACAGGTTTTTTTTGACAGAATGAGTCTCTAGACCTCAGTAAACTGTAAAACTGAGATAGAAAAAGGTTCTGTAATATAAGTTTGCCATTGCACGCTGTGTGGAGTCATTAACTTCCTGACTGTGAACTCTTATCAAACTGTGAATTCACATGATATTTTAGACTAACATACATTATAGTTCATGAATCATTGCAGTGCATATCCCAATTCGCTATTATATAGTTTGTTCCGCTTTTGTGCTTTCCTTCATAGCATACAGCTCCATTAACTGCATTTATCAAAAGCTACCAGAATGTCTCCCACCCGCTCAAAATGACCTCCTCTGGTCCCGTGTGCTGCGCCGCTCAGACTGTGGTTCCCCTTCAGTTTCCCTGCTTATGTTCTGTTCTTGGTTCTTCTCACTGGAGGCACTGACCCCCCGAGTGGCCGGAGCTCCCCCCTCCCGCTCAGGCCCGACAGCCGGCCGGTCACCCCGCCTCTCTCTCTGACCCCTAAACATTTCCACCTCCCAGGTAGGAGCTGGAGCGCACCCTGTCACTGCTCGTCCCTACTTTCTATCTATCTTTCTATCTATCTATCTATCTATCTATCCATCTATCCATCTATCTACCTATCTATCTACCTATCTATCTATCTATCTATCCATCTATCTATCTATCCATCTATCTGTCATTATAATCCATTTGGGATCAGCTTTTGCTTTTTCCCCTCTTTCATTATGCAGGAAAAACGGTGATTGAGTGTAGTCCCTATGCATCGTCATCACTTTGTGTTGAAAATAAATGTTTAATATGTGTGACAGAGTCACTGTTTGCTCAGAGAAATGACTTTTCTGTATGTATCTGAATGTTTTCAGATCAAGGGAGCAACATCTACAGAAAACCCCCTATCTACAAACAACACGGTACCTTTCCTCCTCTTGTACAGCCTGTGTGAAAAATGTCTGAGTACAAGTTCAAAGTAATACTTCTAGGTAGTGTAATGTTATTGAGCTGGGCTCTTGACAGAAAGTCATTTTGTTAATCAAGTCAAACTATGTTTTCATTTGACTGTGTAGTCATCCCCAGTGTCAGTGTATGAGCACTGTTTGAAGTCTGTCTCCAATCCTCTTCTGTCTGACCTGTAGCTTGTTTTACACACTGCACTTTGTCTCTTAACAAGTCACAGTAGCAATTTTCTCAAAGCGAGATTATGTAACCTTTGCCGAGCTGTGACAATTTACAGGATAATGACTCTTCAATTTCATGAAGAGTCATTTGCAACCTGACTAAGAGTGAGAAGAATTACACCACAACCTCTACTGTATATCCGTGGCTGATATAAAGTAATGTAACAATAGCACAAGTAGAGACGGTTCATAAAGTCGAAAAATTGATATTGTCAGTTACATTGACTTAATCTAACTGAAGTTTGCCCATTTTAGCTGACATCAGCCATCATTGTAATACAAAATACTTTATTATTATTTTTAAAATCCCAAGTTTGCTGTTGTGGCCGTCAGCCTTATTTTGCCAGCTACTGTAAGCATAGCATTTCACTACAATAATCATGAAACATCCTTAAAAACAAGGCTCTTATCCATCTGTGATTAGTAAAAGGCATTATCCAATATTCAGTGACTTGTTAGGAAAACATTTATTTGGCATATATTTACACCTGGACAACCGAGATTCATGATCGTTAAGACCTCGATCGATGATCAGATGGTGCTGAAATGTTTATTTGTGGGTGAGACTTTGACTCAGACACTGATAGATCAGTTCCTATGGTTACAACCTAGATACAGATGCCATAGCACGTCAAAGCAAGTCTGCTGATGAGATCATCAGATCGGCCACCTTCCCCGCTGCCCATGCTCCATCTCCGGATGACAGCTCGCGGAGTGAGGGCGACCGCTGGCCTTGCTCTCTTGCTGTATTAGGTACAGTAGGCTCTGATGGGCATGCTTGCACTGCTATCTTCTAGTGGTGCAGTAGACAACTCACCACAACCTAACTCTTGTTGTTTCACCCTTACAGCTGCCCCTCTAGCTTAACTGCATCCCCGCTTCAATCAGAGCTAACGCTTTTATTCTGGCATTACAGTATTTGCCTTTTATTTGCCCGTTGTTTGGTTTCTGTTGCTGCCATATTATTTTCTGCTTGAGGTAGCATCAGTTTCGCTATTTTTCGTTCACTTACTGCACATGATGGGTGCACTAGCTTTACACAGTAGTGCCACAAATGACTTGGACAGAGATAACTGAGACTGACTTCAAACTTGTCTGTCTGTTGTACATTGTGCTGTTCTGTCTACAAAATCTTGACATGAATGATGAAGTGTAAACCTCACGGCATGTCAGTCGAGCCAAATATTCCAATAAGTCGCTCTGTTTGTCTGTCTCGTCAACTCTGTCTCACATTTGTGTTCTTCCGTCCACCTATTGCTCATAAACTATGTGTGTTCCTCACTGCTCTACAGCCGAGTGAAGCAGACTCAGTGTTGTGTCTTTCTCTAAATGTGACCTGTGGATGAAGCATTTCATCTGGTTGTACTTGACATACAAGTACATGTGAAGCATGGTTTCCTCTAGTGTGTTTCTATGTGTGTGTATGTAAATATGGTTTTTAAATATAAAATATTTTGGACTGTTAACAACCATTGTAGGTTCAGAAGGGGGAAGACGATCCAGAGAAGAGGAGGAGGAAGACACCTTGAAAAAAAAGCAGATCCACGAGGAACATCTCAGCAAGGTCAGGGAGATTATCTTGAATCTTCAACTTAAAGGGGACCTATCATGCAAAATGCACTTTTGTACGTCTTTTATACATGAATATGTGTCCCCGGTGTGTCAGGGAACTCACCAAGTGTCAGAAAACACAACCCTCTCTCTTTTCCTCCATACCCAAATCTCTAAAAACGGGGCTGCAACGGATCTGATACAGACTGATACAGATTTGAAAATTCTCTGACGTCAGGAACGAGGAGCTCCGCCTATATGGGCAACTCTCCACCTATCAGGGGAATGTGGGGTTGGGCCATTGCCGCTCGAAAGCGCTGGAGACGCTGTAGTACATATGCCAGACCTGTAAGTGGCGCTGTAGTCTGCCACAAAAGCAGTGAAGAAGACTGGACTGGTTGCCATGGTTGCCCTTCTGTTTATTCTCCTCTGTGGCTCCCAGAGGCAAGCATTTGCTCCTGCTGCTGTAATTCAATGCAATCCCTCCCCGTCGAGGCAAGCACTGTAATTCTCTCCGGTTAGTCCACCAGCAGATGACAAACACCCACCTCTCCGCCTCTTCCAAAGAACGAGGGGACCGTGCGGCAGAGTTTCAGTTCGATTTTTTTTCGCCGGTCAACATGTCCGTTAAAGTTTAAATCTTCCGGACAAAATTAGAAAAGTGCCGGTCAAAGGTCTTCTTTGTTTATTGAGCTTAAAAACAAATGAATAACGACTCTATATAATCATATAAGAATAAAACACGGAGGACGGAGATCTCTTTTTCTCCCCCTCTTCTGACAGCCCAGCAGCTGATTGCATTAAAGCTACGTCACAGAATCAGCCCCCTGCAAAAACAGCGCTTGAAAGAGCAAATAGAGCGAAATGAGGCATGGCTAAAATGCAGGATCTGTTTGGTATTTTGAAAAAAAAACTATATTTATATACTTTATATAGGTATGACCCTACAATATATTGTTCAAATATAGCATGATAGGTCCACTTTAAGGCTATATTATTCAACATTTCCGAGATTTTAAAAAAAAATGTATCCAAACAATTTGCCATACTGTAGATCTTGTAAATCTCATAAATTGATGTTTATGTGTGAATGTGTACTGTATTTATTAAATGTGTGTAAATGTGTTTGTGTAGATTCAGTCTGGTTTGGGAAAGCTCATTCTGAAGGAGGAGATGGAAAAAGATCAGATCAGGGAGCGTCACACACGTAGCCTCTCTGCTCAGCGCTACGACCCCAAACAGACCGACTGTGACGCAGGTAGAGCAGCCTCATCAGTTAATGTGGGCCTGAGTTGTCAGCAATGTACTGTAATAACATGGTCTGTTCTATATAACACTTTCAGATGTTTGTATTTGTTTTACTGTAACATGTCTAGGTTATGGAATAGCTTAATTTTGTGATTTGAATTTTGTGTTAATGTAAATGCTCCTGTTTTCAGTCATCATCTTTTGTATAAATTGGAACGTTATTTATGTTTCAGAACCAACTTCTCCAACCCAAACTAACTCTCTGCCTGGTTATCGAAGGAACGGGCTGCATCGGGTAAGGGTTCACTCACGCTTAAAAATATAGCTGTTGGTTATGTTTCAGAAACAGCTAAATACTAACGCTGTAAGAGGCACTAATGTTGATTTGTTTTTAATCTGTGGGGAAAAGATAAGTTCCATTGTGTTTAGAGTATCGTGGTAAAAACTTTTATTTCACCTGTTCCTTAGTCTTAAACACAGAATAGAAAACAATTTAGATCACTCTTAGCAAATGGTTCATATATATATTTTTGCCCCTCAGGGCTTCCGTAAAATGCAGAAAAATGACAAACAGAAAAAAATGTCTCACCTATAAGCAGAGGTCGCATGTTAAATCCATTGCATATTGTCTCCAATGCCAGAAACACTAATTATAAACGCATTTCTTCCCTAATACTTCTTAAATCTTATTCTGGTTCATAGTAAGCAACAAAATACCCATATGTTGATTTTGATGTACTGTTGTCTGTTTTCCCGCAGCCCCAGTCCACAGACTTCACCCAGTACAACAGCTACAGTGACATTTGTGGGGGAGGCAGAGGTGAGAGCTGCTACCAGAAGGTGGCAAACAAGCTAATCTCTTGCAAATGTCACCAGAGCTATTCAGCATCAATATTCAGAAATCGCTTGCTACGTGTACATAAATGGGACATGCATTTAAAAATATTTGCATAATGAGTCACACAATGTGTCATCAGGGAGAACAGTGTTGTATAATGTAGCCTGGCAGGGGATTTGACAGCAAAACCATTAACTGTGAGTCTCATTTTCTGTCCCATGTTGTCCTGCAGAGTTTCAGGTATGTCTCTCATCTGCTTTTTCACATGGCATGCTTCCTCACCTTGCATCATATATTTGCTTGCTCATGGGTTACAAGAGGCACCTTGCCCTGAATTCACACCGCCCACTCCTGCTACATGCTTGCATCACTGTTGGAGTAAATGTCAACTACAGGGCATGCAGTGCAGTGATTTCAAATGCTAAAACATGCACTGCCCAGTAGCTGAGCCAGTGTACTGTAAATGCAATGTGCAATCATAGCCTCATGTCTTGTTTTGTGTGTTGTTTTCCAATGTTTTGACTCAAGCTAAACGTCACATTTTAAATATATGATTAAAAAAATTACAGACACATTCAGAAAACATTCTCCATCTCAAATACTTCTTAAAAACGTGAACTGTATCCAAGCTCCATCCAGTGACCACTGCACCCGCAGTCATTAGTGGACACATTCATACCATTAAAATACAGTCCCCTTCTACTATATTACATGTGTGTATGTTCTATTCTTTAGCACATTAAGGATGGCCGTGCAGCACTTGCAAGGATGGACAGGGGAGTATCTATGCCTAATATGTTGGAACCAAAAGCAAGTATCTTCTCCTTTTTGCACTGATGACAACATTGTAATCTGCACTGAAATATATATACAAAATCCCTACATTGTTCACTTATTCAACAGGATAGGTCAAATTATTTATAGTGGGGCTGTATGAGGTACTTATCGTACTTAGTGTATTATTTAGTTTTAACTTAGTTTTTTGGAGTGCACACGGAAGCTAGGCAATGTTCTGCTGTGGACGGGGGCAGCAGCAAAACATACTTTCGGCCCATAAAATAATCATTTTAAGTTTATGTGTACACTATATTTAGAACATTTCAATTGCTTTATATTATCAGACAACCCTATCAGACAACCCTATCTGACGGGGCACTGAAAATGATATATATGCTTCACCTTCTCCAATTCCATTGATAAATATTGTAATTTTACCTCGCAGAACAGAGGAGGTTGTCTACAGCTGCTTGGTTGGTTAGTTTACGTTAATGTGTGACTTTGGGGAATTTGTACTTTCCAAAATCACACCATAATAATTTCAAACTAGGCGATGTAGGTAGCAGTATACCAGTGATTTTCTTGATCTTCAAAGTCAAAATACAGTTTTTTGCCAATAGAGGCATGGCGGCTTTTAACAAAGCATAAATAGCAGCTGCCGGTAGATATAATACATTTAGCTGCTGCCCCACTTACAGAGAAATACCCACATCG